>NC_143542.1:3556463-3715630 GCF_031878675.1 Megascapheus bottae | reverse complement strand
GCATCCCTCAAGCCAGGGCTGTGCTGGAGTCTGGTGTCCCATTCACTCCAGTGACAGGGGAGGGAGATGGCGCCAGGCCCAGACACACCTGTCACCTGCCCGTTGTGCTCCTTCAGCTCGTGCACCTTCGTCCACTTGCCCCCGCTCTTCTCATAGATGTGGACCTCATGGTTGTTGGGGCAGATAGCGATCTCTGGGGGGAGAGGGAGGGTTCAGCCCCCCTCCACACTAGGGCCCCCTCCAGGGCCTCCCCACACCTCTGCTTCCTCCCCTGCTCTCTCCCCAGAGAGGCTTCCCCCTGTCCCCCTCCTTTTTCTCCTCCTCCTCCTCCTCCTCCTCCTCCCCCTCCTCCCCTTCCATCCTCCCCCCCCAGGCCTTTCAGAGCAGCAAATCTCAGCAGGTGCCCCCCCTTTCCATCTTTCTTCCTATCCCCCACCCCGCAGGTAGGTGCTCCCTGTATGAGCTCCTCCTCCAGTCTCTCCCTCTCTCCTCCCTCCCGCTTTCACTATTTGTTCTGCAGCCTCCCCAGTTCTGAGATTACAGGGGTGTGCTACTAGGCACAGTCCCTACAGAACCCCCCCCACCTCTCTCTCCTCCTCACCACTGCCAGGGGCCGCCTCCTTCTCCCCTCCCCCACCATGCAGCACCACAGCAGGGCCAGACCCCGCCCACCCGGCCACCCGGCCACCCTGCTGGCTCTGGGACTCCCACTGTCACCTGCAGGGCCCTGGGGCCCCCGCACTCACGTGTGCGGTCCTTGTTCCAGGCGTGGCAGCTGATGGGCTCCACCAGGAAGCTGTGGTATGCCATGGCTGCTCAGCTCCTGCCAGGACCAGATAATCCAGGTGAGGCGGGCCCGCCCTGTGCACCCCACCCGTGCAGGGAAAGTGGACCCCCATATCTGGCCCCAGCACTGCTGGCATCGCCCCAACAGAACACATTCCACCTGCCTGCCCAGAGCCCCAGTTCCAGTTTCTGGGGGGCCTTCTGGGAGGGGGCAGGGGACGAACCCAAACCCAGCTGGGGATGGGAGGCAGACTGCTGCCCCCCTCACCGCTGCACCGCCCTCCCCAGCTCTTCTCCTGGCTCTCCACTATCACCTCTCCCCGGAGCACTGCGCTGTCCTGGGCAGGCCTCGAGCCCACAGGCCCCCCGGCCTTTGTGCAGATTTTTCCTGCCCAGCTGGACATTTGTTTTCTGCTGGCCCTGGGGCTTGAACTCAGGGCTTGGGCGCTGACCCTGAGCTCTTTGGTTCAAGGCTAGTGCTCTACCGCTGCAGCCCGGCGTGGCTTGGTGGAGTCACTGATTGGAGATGATGTCTCGGGCTAGCCCGCGGCTTCCTCTTCCGAGCTGGGCCTGGGCTGGGAATCCCCCAGGAACAGCCCCAGGCCTGCAAGCCCGCCTCTCCCTTCCCCAGAGGCCTTCGAGGGAGAGGCTGGACGCCCCGGGAAGGCTGGGCTCTGTAAGGTGAGGCACAGTGGCTCAGGTGGTTGGTTGTGTATGTCCAATGTGTGTGTGTGCGCACATGCGTGTGCAAGCCACACCCGCTGCTCTAGTCTAAGAAAATCTAAGACAAGGGGCCGGGAGTTTGGCCTAGTGGTAGAGCGCTTGCCTAGCAGGCACGCAGACCCAGGTTCGATTCCTCGGTACCACATACATAGAAAAAAGCCGGAAGTGGTGCTGAGGCTCCAGTGGTAGAGCTCCAGCCTTGAGAAAGTTCAAGGACAGTGCTCAGGCCCTGAGCTCAAGCCCAGGACTGGAAAAAAAAAATCTAAGACAAACACAACCTCCCAACCCACTCCTGTCACTCACAGGACACCAGGCTGGGGGTTAGGGGGAAAGTGGGGGGAAGGAGGGGGGCTCACAGGGCTTGCCAGAGGTGTGGCCTCAGCTCCTCTCCTGGCCTCCATTTCCTCTGGTGCAGAACTCAGTGTGTGGAGAGGGTGAAGTAAAATGAGGCCCCGCAGCCAGGCCTGACCGGCCTGCCTACAATCCCTCCGGGGGAAGCTGAGGCAGGAGGGTCAGGAGATCCAGGACAGAGTGAGACTGCCCGGGAAAAACAGAGGCCAGTTGCCAGTGGCTCAGGCCTGCAATCGTCAGGGCTGAGGTGAGAAGCTCACTTCCGAGGAAGGAAAGTCCCGAGACGCTGCAGTTAACCAGCGAAAGGCTGGAAGGAGCGCTGACTCAAATGCTAGAGTGCTAACCTGAGCAAGTAAAGCTCGGGACAGCACCCAGGCCCTGCACAGGTTAAAACGAGGGCTGGAGAGGCGAGAGCAGAGCTGTATCCCACCTGCTACATAAAGTGACAGCTCTGGTCCTCGAGGGAGGCAATGACAGCCTCAGCTTACCCACTGAGAATCATCTCCCTAGCCAGGTCAGGGGCCGATCCAGGGGCGCAGAGCCCACGTGACAGGTCCCCACACTGGCCACTCCCTCAGCCCACGCGGCCACCCCCAGACACAAGAGTCTAGATGGCCCTGTCCACTTCCTGCTCACCACCTGCTTCTCTCTGCGTCAGAATGTTCTGGAAAGTCCCCAGGGCTGCAGGGGACAGACATACCGCCCGCACACACAAGTGTAGGTGTGAGATGAGAACAGCTCTCTGCGGAGAGGGTGTGTGTAGATGGTGTGCACCCAGCTCAGGCCGCAGGGGTGATCGGCGTGGCAAGCACGCACACCCACCACACACCCACCCACCACCCACCACCTCAGCCACGGCACCTCAGCTTACAGAGTGCCCGCCAGCCTTCCCCTCAGCCTCGGGGCCTCGCTCCCCCTTGAAGGCCTCTAGGGAAGGGAGAGGCCTGACCAGGCTTTTCCTGGGGGCTTCCGGGGCCAGAGGCCCAGGTCAGGAGAGGAAGCTGTCCCCTAGCCAGCGAAGCCTTTCTCCAGCCCAGGCCACTGTGCAAGGGGCCAGGAGCCCACACCCAAACTCCAGCGGCCCCACCCCTCCCTGACCAGGGGCAGAGCCTGCTTTGCCAGAATCCAGCACGTGTGCCAGGCACGGGGCGGCCCCCATCCACAGCCCCCATGCCCTGGAGGAGCCCGTGTGTGTGCAGGGGGGAGGTGAATGAGCTCACAAACATAGCCATAGGCATGGTGAGAGGATTAAGTGTGTTCTGATCATTTCTACCAGCCAATCACACTTTAGTATGAAGTCATATAGCCCTAAAACTTTACTAAGGGCAGGGGAGGGGAGGGGAAGGGAGAGGAAGGCTCATTTCCCCTTTATTCCCTTCACCTCCCCACCCTTTCAAACAGCCAGGCACCAGCAGATTGGCCTCCCTAAGGAGGGGGAGGCCTCTGGGCCCACATCATGTGGTCAGACCCAGGAAGCAGCTTTCCCAGCCTTCGCTGGGGCCCTGGCCTCTGCTACTTTATCTAAACCGACTAAGTAGGCTGTGCTTTGAGGGCTTCTACCTGCCCACCCACACCAGGTCTCGCCACAGCTGGGGACAGGGCAGGGGGGGGGCTGGGCGTGGCTGCCATTCAGGCCTCAGGGTTTGTTTTACTTTAGATTTTGGTACTGCTGGGGATGGAGCCCAGCACCCCACCCCTGGCCTTCCACCCATATTTCTGCCTCACGTCTGCAAGAATTGTGCTTTATTGCCAGGAATAGTAGTACACACCTAAAATCCCAGCTACTTGGGAAGAGAAGACAGGCAGATCAAAGCAAGGCCCCAGGCCAGCCAGGGTAAAAACTGGAAGAAAAAAAAGAAAAAAAGCAAAAAGAGGAGATCTGAGGATCAAAGTTCAAAGCCAGCCTGCCTGGGAAGTTAAGTCCATAAGACTCATTTCTAATGAGCCATTAAAAAGAAGAAGAAAAGAACTGTGGGGAGGGGGATGTTTGTATGTGCTCCAGAGTCTGTGCTCGGAGAGCCTCCACCAGGGGTCACAGCCTCTTGCAAGCCAGCCAGACACCCCACACTGCACTACCCTTCAGGTCTGGGGTCTCCCAGCTCTCTGTGGGCAGGGCTAAGTGTCCTCAGCCCCCAATCCCCAGGGTAGCCTGGAGCCCCAGGTTTTGTGCAGCTTCCCAGAGTGCAGGATTGTAGGTTAAAGCTGGAGGCGTGGCCTACAGCGAGGTCCTGGCTCCAGGAGCTCGCCAGGAAGTCCACGCCCAGCTCTGCCTGCCAGCAAGACACCCAGCTTGGGGCTAGGCGTTACTCAACTTCCTGTTGTGAGTCAAGCTGGGGGCCCAGAGCAGCCCGGAGGCTGGGGGTCCGCACACCCAGCTCAGATGCAGCCCTAGTAGTCTCCCAAGCCAAGCCAGATCAATCCGAAAACACCAATCAATCAGCAAAAGGTGTACAACAGCAGCCCAGAGTCCCCACAAAACCCCCCACGCAAGAAACTCAGTGCTAACAGCTCAGTGGGGAAAACCCAACTCTCAACTGTGGAAAGTCACTGTGAAATGGGGACCTGAAGGAGAAGGGAGGGAAAGAAAGGGGTTGGATATGACCGATTGATTATCTGTGTGTGTATACACTACACACATACCATATATATGTATATACACACACACACACACATACAGGATATATATACTACACAGACATGCCATACGCCATATATACATCATATAGCAGATATATATAGGACAAATATTCCAGTAAAATCTGTTAGAAGGGGAGGGGGGTTGGGGCATAAGAGCGGGTATGACCAAACTACATTATATGCCACTATGGAAATAGGACAATGCCCCTCTGTATAATTAATTTATGCTAATAAAAATTAGAAAAGAAGCCAGATATCTGAGGATCAAGGTTTGAGACTCATCTTCAATGAAGTACTAGGATTTTTTTTTTGGCCAGTCTTGGGGTTTGAACTCAGGTCCTGGGCACTGTTCTTGAGCTTCTTTTGCTCAAGGCTAGCACTCTAACACTTGAGTCACAGGGCCACTTCTGGCTTTTTCTGTTTATCTGGCACTGAGGAATCAAACCCAGGGCTTCATGCATGCTAGGCAAGTACTCTACCGCTAAGGTGCAATCCCAACTCCAATTAAGTACCAAAAAAAAAAAAGCAGAAGTGGAGCTGGGGCTCAAGTGGTAGCCCAGAGACAATGCCTAGCCTGGGAGTGCAAGCTCCAAGACTGACCAAAAAAAAAGAAAGAAAAAAGAAAGAGAAGGAAGGAAAGAGAGGAGGTGGGGGAGGGGGGAAGTTTTAACAGTAAAACTCTGTGAGAAGAGTACCCGGGACAGATCAACATTCTGCCACTTTAAAAGTGCTAATAATCCGGGCTCCGGGCTGGGATGTGGCTCCGTGGCAAAACCCCTGCCGAGCAAGTGCAGTGTCCTGGGTTCGATCCCCGGTACCCCCAGGCTGCTCTTTCCAGGTCGTTCGTTTCCTCGTTTAACACGTAATCTGCTTTTTTCTTCTCTCCTCCGGGCCGGGGTCAGCCCCGGGGTCCCCGCGGTGCCCCGCACACCGACCTCGCGTTCCCGGTGGGGAAGCTGGGACCCCAGGGCCGGGGTGGCGGCTGGCTGGGGGGGGGGGGCGCTGCGGGGACGGGCGGGGCAGGGCTCTCCCGCCACCCCCCCGGACACCTCAGCCTCGGGGGACCCCGGCGGGCGGGGGACGCCAGCTCACTTCCCGGCGTCCCGGAGGGTGGGGTCCCCGCACGGACTGCACCGGCGCGCGCAGGCCGGGACCCGGACGCCCCGCTCCTGCCCTCCGCCGCCCGCGCCCCTCTGCCCTCCGCTCCCTTCCGCCAACTCCGGGCAGCGCTTTCCACCCAGGCCCCCCCACCTGCAGGCGAAACCCCGACCCGCCCTCGGCACCCAGCGTCCCCTCACCTCGGGGCGCTCCGGCCGCGGACTCTGGACAGTCGACGCGCCGACCCGGCTCTGGCCCCGCCGCGCTTCCTCGTGGGCGGGGGGCGGGGCCTCGCGGGCGGCTCTCGGGGCGTGGCCAGGCCGATGGGGCGTGGCCAGGCGGAGAGGGCGTGGCCTCGAGGCCCGGGCGTGGCGGGGGGCGTGGCGATCGAGGCTCTGTCCACCTCGCGGATCTAGGGACCCGGCCTCGCCCGGGAATCTTCCGCTCTGCTTTCTGGGTGGGGAAACTGAGGCAGGGAGGGAGGTGCGCAGTCTGGGCCCCCAGGACGCCTAGGCCAGAGAACTTAGCCATTTAGCGACCCCAGCCACCCAGTCCCTAGCCCTAGGCCATCCCACGGGGGTCCTGGGCCATTGAATGACGGGCCCTGCGTGGGTGTAGGGGGCCCCCCCTCCCCCGGTGCGGGCCCTGGCGGGGGACGTCGGCTGGGAGCCGCCTCTGGGGACTTCCTGCTCCCCTGCATGACACCAGCTCCCCCCCACACACACACACACACTCTACCTTGGCTTACTTTCCAGAGCAGCCTGGCAGCCACATGCTTTACACCCTTTCCATCCAGGTTCCCATCAGATGGAGGCCCTGGGTTCAGGAAATCTCAGAGCCCTAGGTGTTATTTTTTGTATTTATTTATTTATTTTTATGGGTCATGGGGTTTGAACTCCACCTGGGCGCTGTCCCTGAGCTCTTCAGCTCAAGGTCACCGCCCTACCCTTGAGCCAAGCCCCACTTGACGTGTTCTAGAGGTTGACTGGAGATAAGAGTCTCCAGGTCCTTTTGTGCCTGGGCTGGCTTTGAACCTCGATCCTCAGATCTCAGCCTCCTGAGTAGCAAGGATGACAGGCGTGAGCCACCGAGCCGGGCTCCTAGGTGTTGTTTTTATTTCTGTGTACCGGCCCTGCGTCTTGAACCCAGGTCCTGCGCACTAACCCCTAGCATTTATGCTCAAAGGTAGCGTTCTACCACGTGAGCCACAGCTCCACTTCCAGCACTTTTAGTGCTTAGTTGGAAAGGAGTTCTGTGGACTTTTCTGCCATCCTCGGATCTTAGTCTCCTGAGTAGCTGGGATTACAGATGTGGGCCATCTGTGCAAGGCAACCTAGTCTTCTTTTGCCAACATGGATCTGTCTTGCATGAAGACGCGGACTTCTGAGGTCACCTTGTCCCCCTCATGGCCCCACCACTATGGTGATGTCCGCTAAACTCCCAATAGCCACTGTGACCAACTTGAGACTCTGTGCTCTGCCTGTATCATGAACTTCAGCTCAGCTTTCTTTCTTCGTTCTGAGGATGGGAGGGCAAGGGGGGGGGCTGTGATCCAGCCTCTCCCCCCCCCCACCCAGCTTGCTGTTCCCACATATTTGTTTAGATAGCCTTGGCAAGGACAAGCGATGGCTTTTAGCTTAGAGAAATTTGCAGCGCTCTGTAGCAGCAGTTTCCTTCCCACGGGAGGAGAAGGGAGGTAGGGAGTGTGTGTTCTAAGTGTATCAGCGCTTGCTATCTTCTGTCCTGGGCTGTGACCTAAGCTGACCCACAGCTTTGGATCCTGACCAGAGCTGAGCCATGCCCAGAGTTCTGGGGTTGGGCTTTCTGAACATCCAAGTTCCCCAGCCCAATGCCCCAGTGCAGAAAAAACTGCCTGCACCCATTCGCCTCCAGAGGATTCAGAAAGGTAGGCCAGGACATCTGCTGCGTCTTCCTGCTTTTCTTCCTTCCTCTGTTTTCATTTTTGAGACAGGGCTCACTATTGTTGTTCAGGCTGCCCTCCAACTCTTGATCCTCCTCCCTCAGCTTCCCAAGTGCTGGAATTACAAGTCTGCTTTGCCACACCCAGCCAATGCGATGTACGTGTGTGTGTGTGTGTGTGTGTGTGTGTAGTTTGTTTTGGTGGCAGGTGGGAGCATTAGGGCTCAAACCTTGACCCTTGACTTGCTTAGGCAGGCACTCCACTTAAGCCACATCCCCCCAAGTCCTTTTTGCTTTTATTTTTCCCCATGGGATCTCTTCCTTTTGCCTCTGCCTGGCCTCAGCCCATTTTCTTCCTCTATCCCTCTTACCTTCCACATAGCTGGGATTACAGGAGTGTACTACCATGGACTGACTGGTTCAAACTGGTTTTGTGCTGCTCTTCTACTATCTATCACCTGAAGAACCTAAGCACAAGGCATGCCTGCGGAGGTTTCTCTGAGGCAGGCCAAGGTGATGAAAGACTCAGTTAAAACAGGAAGCAGCCGCTAGGTTTGCACAGCCCACTGTGCCTTTTGGGGGCTGTCCTCAGAATGAGCACTTGTGGCCTGCAGCTGAATGCAATTCCTAAGCGTCTTGGACAGCAGAGGGCCTTCCAGGCCTGCACTGCAGTCCCAGAGGGAACGCCCTGAGTAGCCAAGGGACGTGTTGTTTGAAATGGCCAGGCCCAGCCTTCGTGAGGTGGGGAGGGCAGGGAAGCTGAGGATGGAGGCGTTTCATCTGGAGTATGGCAGGGCTTGGACAGCTTCCTGGAATCTGAGTGTCCTGCTTTGAAGATGCTCAGCTCCTTTTTTAAAAATCCCGTCTCAGGTTTCCAAGAAAAGCTGTTGACTTAGAAGCAGGCAGGCCGGGTGGGGCCGGGAGCCTCTTGCCATCAAGGATCGCTCCTCCCCTCCCAGCTGACTGCAAGTGGGAACCCCTTTCCCAAGAGCCCCAGAATAATCTCCCTTGCTTTCAATGGATGTGTATACCCCCACATAGTGATGATGAGCTCCTTGCTGAGATCAAGGGCCCCAATACCACCTGGGTCACCACAGGCAGGAAGCAGAGGGTAAGGGTTTGTGACCTCACCAAGACCCCGGAAGGAGACAGAGTCCTGGGGCAGAGGTCTGTCTTCAACCGTAAGAGGCTGAGCATTACACCCTGCAGGCAGACTGGTAACCCGCAACCACTCACGGCCTTCTCAGTCAAACAACTGACCGCGAAACTCAGATCTACAGAGAAACCTCTCAAAGTGACGTCCAACCACATGAGATGAGGGGTAGAGAGGACCTGGGCTGTTAGCCTGGCATCTCTACTCTCTACCACAGGGTCTAGAGAGACTGGACCCTCAGTCTTCTCTGGATTTGACTATTAGTGGTCTATAAAATGCA
This sequence comes from Megascapheus bottae, assembly GCF_031878675.1. Lineage (NCBI taxonomy): Eukaryota > Metazoa > Chordata > Mammalia > Rodentia > Geomyidae > Megascapheus > Megascapheus bottae. The sequence continues at coordinate 3,706,682 of NC_143542.1, read as the reverse complement.
GCAATCATAGTTCAGCTCTACCAGGTGTGGTGGTATATGCCTATAATTCTGGCACTCAGGAGGCTGAGAGCTGGAGGATCATAATTCGAGGCTAGCCTGGGCAGAAGTGTCTCAGTGACTCTTTATCTGCAAATAAGAAGCCAAAAAAAAAAGGTTGGCGGCATGGCTTAAATGGCAGTACCAAGCAAGCTAGCAAAGCTGAGCCCTGACTTCCAGCCTTATCCTCGAATCCCTATAGGTTTGTTGTGAGTAGTTACAGCTCACCTCAGCAGGGTGACACAATTCCTTGCTTTTCTAGTAGCTATGGTATTGAGGGTGTGGTTCACTCACCCTTCTTAGGGGGTGTGTTCTCAACCCTGACCTGCCATTGGGGGCTTTCAAACCTTTTAAGAATCACCAAAACCACTTCGAAGTATGCCCACGATCACTTAATAACTGGGCACACTCAGAAATGAGTGTGAGAAGGCTGGGGGGGGGGGTTTCCTTGCACCTGTGGTGCCAGATACTTGCAAGGCAGAAATTGGGAGGATTGTGGTTTGAGAACTGATCTCAAACCCCATCTCAAGCAGCAGAGGCCGGGAATGATGTCCTGTCCTGCTGGCCCATCTATTTGGAGACCATAAGTAATAGAACAAGACTCCAGGCAATAGGTATGAGACTTTATTGGAAAGCCAACTAAAAGAGAAAGGGTGTGAGTAGCGGAGCACTGCCGAGCAAGCAAGAGGTCCAGAGTTCAAGATAAAATAGAAAAGACAGGGTGGACGGAAGATACAGGAGACTGCCTGTGTAATGCACACAACCTATTACAAAGTCGATAGGCATGTCAGCCATGCCAGGGTTTGGCCTCAGGGTCTCCGCTCTTACCACTGAACCATGCCTCCAAACCTGATTTTGCTGCTTGGTTTCTGAGGTAGGGTCTCAAATGGATCTGTCAGGTTTTGTGGTCACAGCTCAGATAATAGGCACTCCCCATGGCGTCCAGCTTTTCATGGAGAAAGGATCTTGTGAACTTTTCTACCCAGGCTGGTCTCTAACCAAGATGCCCCAAATAGCTAGGATTGCAGGAGCCACGAATTCTACAATAACAATAAATATACTAATGTATAACAAATAACGTAATAGGTACAGAACTGTACCACCTTTCCCCCCTCAAAGCTGGCTTCAAACTGTAATTCTCCTGCCTTGGCCTCCAGAGTGCTATAGTTTTGTGTGTGTGTGTGTACATGCACAAGTGTGTCCTGGGGCTTGAACTCAGGTCGTGTGGTTGGGTGAAACTAACAAGGAATTTTTAGCTCCTTGCAGTTTCCTGGTCAGCTCTGCTATCCTATATTATGCCAGCCCTGGTGACATACTGTAAGACAGCTGTGTCCAGACGGCCTGTCCTTGCAGGTATAGATGAACACACTGTGGGATAGGGCAGAGCCGCTAGGCCAGAACCCTGGGCACAAGGACCCACTTGGAGACAGCCAGGCCGCCCAGGGGTCACTGAGTGGACATGATAGCCCTTTGTGTCAGTGTCATGCTGTCCTCTGGGAGGCTCTTGGTAGCAGCACCCACCATTCTCCTGGGCATTCAAGCTCAAAGCTACTCTGTATGCATATCCTACCTCCTACGATCCTCAGCCTGGCACACAAACTTTTAAGATGGAAAGAAAAGGAGCTGGGTGAGGTGGCTCACACCTGTCATCCTAGCTACTCAAGAGGCTGAGATCTGAGGATCGAGGTTCAAAGCCAGCCTGGCACTAACATCTGTGAGACTCTTATCTCCAATTAACCACTAGAAAATGGAAAGTGGTGCTGAGGTTCAAGAACAGAGCAGTGGGCTTGAGCTGAAGAGCTCAGGGACAATGCTCAGGTCCAGAGTTCAAGTCCCATGACGGAAAAAATAATAGAAAAGGGAGGAAGAGGACGCTGGCCAGGGCAGGCAGGCCCCGAGCCACCAAGCAACAGATCAGAAGGGGACCCTCAGCGAGGGCACAAGCATCCTAGCCAAGATGATGTTTCGCCCCTCTTCCCATCCGCGTGGGCCGGCTCAGGGCCACTGCAGGGCTGGCTGCGGCGGAGTGGAGGGGCGCTTGGGTCAAGGCTTCCTCCAAGTAGCAGTTGCACAGGACAGCGTACCCATGACACTGGATCTGAGATCCCCCTCAAAGTGAAGTCACTCAATGAGGGACCGACCACATTTGTGCTGCTAAAAATGGTGACAGTAGAAGGAAACAGAGCCAAATGCACATTCAGGGTGTTTATTCCATTTTCTAGCAGACGACGTACACACTTCCTCCTCTTTCTTTTAAGTTAGTGTGATGTTTCCAGAATAAACTAAAAGAAGCTTTGGTCAAGAATGGAATGAAAGAGCAAACACAAAACAAGATGAAAAACCCACTGCTGCCTTAAAAACCACCACATCCACCAATGCTGTGCGCACACACACACACACACACACACACACACACGCACACGAACACACAGACACCCCCCCCCACACACACACACATAAGGCTGCGTGTTCCGTGTTCCGGGCGGCCGTCCTCACCCTCATGCTCACGGCGGGCGGCGGGCCAGGTCTCGGGGGTCCTCACGCGGCCGGCGGGGCGCCCTCAGCTTCACATTATCCGGAGGCCCTGGATGGAGGCCTCCAAGGTCTTGAAGACAGACAGCACTCGCTGACCATCTGCACAGCTGCGCACAGGCTACCCCCATGCTGGAGCCACCCCTCCCCAGGACCAGGCTGCCTCTGGGATGGGGACCCTTGTCTCCAGGGCACAGCCTGTACCCGCACTCACAAACCCCCTCCCCCGTGGCCCTTGGGGACAGCTGCCCCAGCACGCAGGGTAGAGGGGCTGCAGGTCTCCCTGCTCTGCCCCTCCCCAATGCCCACTGCCCCCAGCCTGATCGCCCTGCACAGGTGTCACGGGCCGTCACGCCCTCTCCTGCCCACGGGAGGCGCACACACTTTCACCTGTGCCTGTGGTCCACTGGACCCAACAGCTGTCACCGCCAGCCCCATCTTAGGTTCCCAGAAGGCCACAGCACGGTGACGATGAGTAGGGGTACAAGGTGGAATTGTGCCTCCTCCTATCCTCTCTCAGCTCACCCCCTGCCCTACCCCGTGGGTGATAAAGCTGCCCTGCTCCTGGCACGGACACCTTCACCTCCAGATGCCCCGTGCAGGGGCTGCTTTGCTGGCGGCATGGTGCTCTTCCTGGTGCTGGATGGCCTCCCGGGAGGGCTCTCGCCCACTCAGAGTGGTGGCTCTGCTCGTAAAGGGGTCAGTTTTGGCTGGTTTTATTTTGGATAGTCATGGGACTTGAACTCAGGGCCTGGGCACTGGCCCTGAGCTCTTTCACTCAAGGCTAAGTGCTCTGACACTGTGAGCCATAGCAACACTTCCAGTTTTCTGGTAATTAATTGGAGATAAGAGTTTCCAGGACTTTTCTGCCCAGGCTGGCTTCAATAATCCGGATCCACAGATGTCAGCCTCCCGAGTAGCTAGGAGGACAGGCATGCGACACTGCACCTGGCCACGTGGTCAGCTTCTAAGCCTGCCACAGTGTAGAAGCCTGGCTTCCAAGAGCACAGAGCTCACTGCCTCATAAAACGAGAAACATCGTCTGCACACAAGGGAGATTGGCTTACCTTGAAATCCCAAATGGTCATGGCTCCATCGATGCCAGTAGTGCAGAATTTACGACAATCTTGCTTGTCAATCTCATAGATAGACACTTGGCTGGAAGAAAGCAAAGACAGTATAGTGCACGGCGATGGGAGCCCATGCTCACACACGCATTCCTAAGGACATGATTTTTTTTTTTTTGGTCTATTTTCATCCATCTTGGGGGAGTAAAGATTGCTACTACATAGCCCAGGCTGGCCTCAATGATCTTCCTGCCTCAGTCTCCCCAGTGCTGGGTTACAGGCCGGCACAACCATGCCTGGGTTATAAACTGTCTTTCACTCTCTAAATGGTTAACATGTCCAGTGATATTAGAGCACAGCAATCTGACTCTTAAGATGCCCCAAGCACCTCACTATTAGGTGGGTAGGAAAACCAAAATGAACCCTCATGAAACAGAGTGGCCTCCCTTAGGGATGCGAGGGGCCATACTGCATGCACATTCAGAGCACGCTGTGAGACTGAGATATGGCTCAGAGGCAGAGCAACTGGCTGGCAAGGGTGACTCTAGGAGTTCAAACCCAAGTACTACCACAAAGGAAAATGGGCGGGGGGCGGGGAATGCAAGCCAACAGCAAAGATGGGAATGGGAAGGATTTTTTTCCATTATGCTTTGAACCTGAGTGAAATTCAACTGGATCCAGACAAAACTCAGAATCCACCCTGTATGGCAGTCTAAGCTCAGGGCCCCCAAACTAAACTGAGCACCAGGCCCCCTCCCGCAGGGCCAGCAGCCGTAGGACATTGCATGCGAGGCTCTAAGAGAGCCAGCCCCATGGCCCACACAGTTCCTTCTTTATTTCTCCTCTGAGCCGCAGGGAAGGGGCAGAGTGCGAGGCACACAGGCCCCTGTGTCCAGCCAAGAGCAGACAATGGCCTTCACATTTTTAAATGACTGGGAAAAAATGGAAAAGACCATTATGTCACGATGTGAAAATTCTGTGAAACTCACACTTGATGTAGAGCTGAAAACGCCCCCGGGCTGCTCAGCTCCCAAGAGAAAAAGGCCAACACCATGCTAACAAAGAAGGTCTAACCTCATCTTCTTTTCTTTTTGTTTGAGACAGGGCCTTTCATGGAGCCCAAGCTGCCCACAAACTCACTACCCTCATGCCTTGGCCTCCTGAGGCTGGGATTACAGGTGTATGTTACCACACCTGGCTTAAAAGTCCTAATTCCTACAAAGAAAAGCAGACTATCCAGTGTGCAAGGGTTTCTCCTTTTACTTTTCACTGAACAGTGTCAGAGAGAGATGAGAACTGCTCCCCTCCTGCTGGCACAGAAACGAGAGAGAAATTCACTAGTGAATGCAATGGTTCCAGAGGGAAATCTCCAGTGTGTTTTTACTTAAGCTTAGTCTGCACTTTTCAACACTGCTGGGCAGTCGCAGCCCCTTTAAGTCCTATTGAACATGTAGCACAATCTACACTTAATAATTACATTTCTAAGCAGGGTGCTGGTGGCTCACACCTATACTACTAGTTATTCAGAAGGTTGAGATCTGAGGATTGCTGTTCAAAGCTAGCCCAGGCAAGAAAATCCACGAGACTCATATCCAAATATCCAGGGAAAAAAAGGCGGGGGAGGGGGGCCGGGAGTTTGGCCTAGTGGCAGAGTGCTTGCCTAGCATGCATGAAGACCCTGGTTCGATTCCCTGGTACCACATACATAGAAAAAAGCTGGAAGTGGTGCTGAGGCTCAAGTGGTAGAGCTCTAGCCTTGAGAAAGTCCAAGGACAGTGCTCAGGCCCTGAGCTCAAGCCCAGGACTGGCAAAAAAAAAAAAAAAAAAAAGCCGGGCGTGGTGGCTCACACCTGTAATCCTAGCTACTCCGAAGGCTGAGATCTGAGGATCTCAGTTCAAAGCCAGCCCAGGCACTAAAGTCTGTGAGACCTTTATCTCCAATTAACCACTAGAAAACCAGAAGTGGGGCTGTGGCTCAAGGGGTAGGATGGTAACCTTGAACTGAAAAGCTCAGGGACAGCACCCAGGCTGACAATAAATAAAGTAATAAAATAAAACAAACTACATTTCTAGAAAACGTTCAGAAGTTTCCTTTATTCCTCCTGCCAATACCATCAGGATAAAAGCCTCCTAATGTTAAAGGCCTGGTTGTGCCGGGCGCCGGTGGCTCCCGCTAGGCATGACGACCCTAGCTACTCAGGGCTCAGCTCTGCCTCAGGGAGGGCTTCCGACCAAGGCCTGCGACACAGCAAGTATGTACTCAACCTACTCGTGGAGAATCAGGACCCACAGACTCTCAGACGCACACCCCTCCTGCTGAGAGCGTGGCAGTCAGGAAGAGCCAGAGCCATCACTGCCATCCTTCCCACGGGGCACTGCCGAGAGAAGCACAGGGGATGCAGCACAGGCACAGGGGCCACCTGACCATTGTGTGTGTGTGTGTGTGTGTGTGCAAGCACGAACATGGGTGTGCACATGTATGCACCCCAGTTCTGGGCTTGAACTCGGGGCCTGGACATTGTCCCGGAGCTTTTGTGCTCAAGGCTAGCACTCTACCCCTTGGGCCACAGCTCTGCTTCCGGCCTTTCGGTGGCTTCCCACGTAGCTAGCCCCACAGGCGAGAGCACTTGTCCAGTGGCGGGAGGTCCAGGCGGGGTACCTACGTGATGCTGTTCTGGTGCAGCGTCTCGAGCGCGGCGTGGCGGTCCTCCGTGGTGGCCCTCTTGTCCATGTTGCGGAAGCGCTCCATGGCTGACATGTTGCGCTGGATGCTCTGTTTGGGGATGTCCAGCTTGGAGACGAAGGTCAAGCAGCCGCGGTCGTCGTAGTTAAACAGCATGGGGCAGCAGTCGTGGCCCTGAGAGGAGAGGTCAGTGGGTGGGGGCAGGGTCACAGGGCAGACCACAGCGGGCCCCACACGGCAGGGGAGACTCACAGCAGCTACAACGCTGTTCTCCGAGACGAAGGACACGCTGAGGAGCGGCAGGAACTCAGTCTTCAGAGTGGAGACCCTGAACACAGAACACATGTGACCCCAGGCATCCTTAGACACGCATGACCCAGGCTGCGGCCCCAAGGGGCTCTGCAGTGTCAGCCAAAGCTGCCCATCCAGGCACTGGCGGCTCCTGCCTATCACCCTGGCTTCTCAGGAGGCTGACATCTGAGGATCGCAGTTCAAAGCCAGACTAGGCAGGAAAGTTCGTGAGAATCTTATCTCTACGTAACCAGCAAAAAGTCAGAAGTGGAGTGTGGTTCAAGTGGGAGAGTGTTAGCCTTGAGCAAACAGAGTTCAGGGACAGTACCCAGGCCCTGACTAAGTTCCCTTTTCATGACTGACCCCCTGCCCCAATTTTTTTTTTCTTAGAAATGGCTCCAGTGTGCCGCTGCACAGTCACCAGGGAGGTGAATCACGGCACAGACCACCACACAGACATCACGTGCGGATGGAAAGACAAGTGCCTGTGTTTGTGTAGGAATTTTCCTACACAAACATGTAATGTTTACTTCTAGCTTAAGGAGATTGTTCTTATTTCAGGGTGGGACCTAGCTAAGGAGCCCAGGCTGGCCTTGAACTCGACCGTCTTCCCCTCAGCTCCCAAGTTCTGTGATAGACATATCACACACTCAGTTTAGGAAGCTACATTTATAATAAGAAGAATCCTTAAAAAAAATAAAAGCAGGGGCCGGGAGTGTGGCCCGGTGGTAGAGTGCTTGCCTAGCATGCACAAAGACCCAGGTTCAATTCCTCAGTACCACATACATTGAAAAATAAAGCCAGAAATGGTGCTGTGGCTCAAGTGGTAGAGCTCTAGCCTTGAGAAAGCCCAAGGACAGTGCTAAAGGCACTGAATTCAAGCCCTGGGACTGGCAAAAAAAAAAACAAGACAAAAAAAACCCCACATAAGATCAACAAAATTCATATTCAATCCAGTTAGGAAGAGCCGTGCAGTGTCATAGAGCAGGGGCGCGGGGAAGAAGGCCGTGACTGAGACCACACACAGCCCACCGAGTCCGAGACCTCTATCAGTGAGTTTGAACTTGGGGCCTTGGCGCTGAATCCAAGGCACTAACTCTCTACCACTTTGAGCTACGGCTCCACTTCCGGTTTTCTGGTAATTCACTGGAGATAAGAATCTCAGACTTTCCTACCCAGGCAGATCCCAGCCTCCCGAGTAGCCATCAGGGCCTGGCACAAGCTACCTTTAGCGACCAGGGGCAAAGCTGCAGCAGTAAAGACTCATGACAGGAAGAGGGTGCCGGTGTCCGCCACCTCCCCTTGGCTAATAAACACGAGGACTCTGTGCCAGGCTGAGGAAGTCCAAGAGGTGACTGACCCACTCACATGAGTGGTCACAGCCCACTCCTTCTCCGCCCACATCCGTGGATGAACAAGGTAAGCTGCCAGTCTGAAGGGACTCTTCTGAGGAGCAGAGCAGGGGGTTGGCCCAAAGAGTCATTGGCAACACTAGCTTCAAGGACTGTCTATCCCAAGAAGTGCCACCTCTTCAGAGCTGGGTGTGGCAGCAAGCCTCTGCCTGCAATCCCAGTACCTAGGAGGCAGAATTATGAATGGGAGGCCAGTCTGAGGTACCCATCGAGGCTGTCTCAAACACCCCCAAACAAAAGATAGACGTGTGCGTGTAGACGTGATGTAAAGGACCACAAAGTAGGCATGGAATGGTGGGCCTTTAACGTCACTGGCACCTGCAATCGGACTGGCATTCTGATACCAGTGCACGCTCACCATGGACACAGAACAAACAAACAAAGGAAAGCCAATACGCACTGCACACTCTTGGAGGCATCGGCAACAGACACGGTGCTATCGTGGCTGACCCAGGCAAGACGGTTCCCACTGGCGGAGAAGCTGACCCCGTGGACCCAGCCACCAGTACCACTGCCACCAAACTCTGACATCAGCTGACCAAAAGGCATCTTGCTACCCCAGGGTGTACTGGCCGGTTTCTCATCCACTTCTTTAATGTAGGCAGAAAACACTCTGTAGGAAGAGAAGGAAGACAACCAAGTACGTCTACAGACTGGGAATGGTGGTTCACACCTGCAATCAAAGCCACAGGAGAGGCAGAGATGGGGCATAGTGTTTGGACACAAGTCCTGGCAAGAAGCTAGCAGACCTCTTCTCAATAAACAAGTTGGGTATAGGGGTCCCCCAGCTATGTGGGAGGCAGAGGCAGGAGCACTGCTGTCTGAGCTAGCCCTCTAGGAAAAAAAATATTAGATCCTATCTGAAAAATGACTAAAGAAAATACAGCTGGGAGTGTGGCTCAAGTGGTAGAGCACCAGACTAGAAAACACAAGAACCAGAGTTCAAGCGCCAGTACTAACAATGGCAGAACAGGCAGGCTCCCCAGCCCTCCCTACCACGTCCGTCTACCTTGGGGACTTAAGCCCGCACCTTGAACGGCTGTGCTCCAGCTCCTGGATGCCACCAGCTCCTACTATCTTTGTGGCCCTGCCAGTGCTTAGTATAGAACTGTGCAAAGAAAAGGAACCTTCAGCCGCTGCGGCCTGCCAGTTTCCATGAGCCCGCACCTGCATTTGAAGTCACAGGACCCTGCAGCCAGTAAGACGTTGTTGGGGTGCCAGTCCAGGCTGAGCACAGTAGAGCGGATCGGCTTCTTAATGTGCTTGCTCACCCACCTGCAGGAAAAAGCCCAGTGGATGATCCACATACGATCTAAAGGCCCCCAGCTGGAAACACTGAAGCACGGGTTTAGGATGGTGCCAGGTCTCCTGACAGAAAGCAGGCGCATTTCTGAAGAACAGAGAATCTGAGATGGCATCACCTTGATGGTAAACCTTTGGGAGAAAACTGATTTGGATTAATTTTGGCTTAATTTCTTTTACAACTCCCCATGAAGCTAAGAATTCTTTTATGCCACTCGTTGAGAAATCACAACCAAGTAATTAGAACTTCTTGTTGGAAGATTGTCCTCTAATTCTGCACTGCCATTCAGAGAAGATAGTCAATTTTTGTACCAAAAGTGCTGCTTTAAAAATCAATCGTGCAGGGTGCCAGTGGCTCACACCGGTAATCCTAGTTACTCAAGAGGAGACCTGAGTACTGTGGTTCAAAGCCAGTCTAGGCAGAAAAGTCCCGGTGAGACTCTTATCTCCAATTAACCACACAAAAACCAGAAGTGGCATTGTGACTCAAAGTGGTATGAGTACTAGCCTTGAGCAAAAGAGCTCATGGACAGTGCCTTGGCCCTGAGTTCAATCCCCTAACTGACCCCACTACTAAAAAAAAAAGGTGATCAATTAAGATGTGGAGGATTAGAATTTAGAGCTAATAAATACTCTCTAGGAATTAAACTCTCCCCTCAAAATGTAAATCAGAAGCAATGATGATGGATCATGCCTGTAATCCCAGCTATTCAAGTGGTTAAGATTCGAGGATCACTGTTCAAAGCCAGCCCAGGCAGCAAAATTTGTGTGACTCATCTCCAATTAACTGCCAGAAAACCAGAAGTGGAGTTATAGCTGAAGTGGCAAAAAAGCTCAAGGACAGTATCCAGGCCTTGAGTTCAGGACTCCCATAAAAAAGCAAATAAACAAAAAGAATAAGAAAACTCATCTGGCAGCACAGACAAGAACTATAGTACATTCAATAAGAAAAGAAGATGTGAGATTTGACTCATTCGATAGTCCATAAAGAACAGAAATAAATGCTGTGAGGATGGAAGATTCTAGAAGGAAACCTCACAATCCCCCAGGGAGGAGAGCCTGGGGCTACAGTTGGCCATTTACACAGCACCTCAAGAAGCCCCCAGCCAGCAGTTCAGGAGCGGATTCTTGCACACAGAAACACCAGGAGGCCCGTGCGACTCACCAGTCATTTTCAGACTCGAAGTAACAAACGGAAATGAGTCGTGCTCCACTGCCCACAGCAAATTTGTTCTCGAGGGGTGACCACTTCACAAACGTAGCTGCCCGATTAATCCTCAGGATCACCAGCGTGGGCTTCCACACGCCGTCTTTCTGACTCCAGACATAGGCGTTGCGGTCGGCCCCACAAGTGACGATGCGGTCACTCTTCGGAGCCCAGTCAATGCCTGCAAGTGGGGCAAGTGACATCTGCTGTGGGCTGGGCCCCAGCAGAACGCTGCGCCCGCCAGCTTCCTCCTCCACCAGGCCTCGCCACAACCTCACACCAATACAAGGACCTTTCTCTGCAAAGCGTTCCCGCGCTCAGCAAGTTCCATGAGGCCAGGTATGACAGATCCTTGGATTTAAGGGCACAGAAGTCGATCACAAAACAAAAAGACTAATCAGAATCTTCCTTGTATTTGACTTCATTTGCATCGCAATCAAAAGTTGGCGAGAGCCAGGTGTGTAGGGCACACTTACACTCCCAGCATTTGGGAGGCTGAGGCAGGAGGCCAGCCGGGCCACACAGTGAAATATTCTCCAAAAAAAATTCAACACTGAGACCGTGCTGTCCCTTTGATGATTGCCCTACTTGCATTCTGTATACTACTGATTTCTTCTACAATGCTTCAGAAAATCTGTTTTCCCTAAAATTACTATCTCCTTGAGAAAATATATTTGATTCTTGATCTCCTATCAGAGAATTATATTTTGATTTTTTTCAACAGTTTTTTTTTTTTTCAAGATTTTAAAAATGAAACAGGCGTGGTGACTCACACATAGAATCGGAGCTACACAGGAGGTTGATATCTGAAGAGCACAGTTTGAAGCCAGTCAGAGGAGGAAAGCCTGTAAGAGTCTTATCTCCAACTGAGCACCAGAGAAAGCTGGAAGTGGAGCTGTAGCTCAAGTGGTAGAGCACTAGCCTTGAGCAAAAACAGCTAAGGGAGGCCGGGAGTTTGGCCTAGTGGTAGAGTGCTTGCCTAGCATGCACGAAGACCCCTCAGTATCACATACATAGAAAAAGCCAGAAGTGGTGCTGTGGCTCAAGTGGTAGAGCTCTAGCCTTGAGAAAGCCCAAGGATAGTGCTCAGGTCCTAAGTTCAAGCCAGGACTGTCAAAAAAAAAAAAGGTCAGGGACAGGACAGGGCCCAGCACAACAACAAACACAAAACCCCTGCTATGTGAGTGGACAGAAAACAGGCCCAAGTGCAAAGAACCCCAGAAAAGAAGTAAAGTGAAAAAGAACATAATTATTTCACACTTTTGGCTATTTGAAGAATCGTTCATCTTACTCTTTCTCATTAAACACATTTCTTAAAGCTAAACTTCCAATTTAAGATCGCTGGGCACGGTGGCTCACGCCTGTCATCCTAGCTACTCAGGAGGCTGAGATCTGAGGATCCAGGTTCAAAGCCAGCCTGGGCACAAAAGGACCTGAGACTCTTATCTCCAATTAACCTCTAGAAAATGGGAAGTGGGGCTTGGCTCAAGGGTAGGGTGATAGCCTTGAGTGGAAGAGCTCAGGGACAGTGCTCAGGCTGAATTCAAGCCCCATGACCCATTGGAAAAAAACAAAATCTAAATGTCCTCTTTCTTACACAAGGCCATGGGCAGAGGAACTTAAAACAGGCCAGAGCTAATAGAAATAAGGTCCGGGGAAGCAAGTGCAATGAAAATAGAAACAATGATTTCAGTGAGACACTTGTTCCTAGTGCTCACAAGTAATATGCCAAGCCACTGCTCAAAGCGAGGCCTCTAGGATTACTTGCCAGAGAGCCTGACAAGAAGCTTTGGTCTTAGCTCAAGCTGTTCAAAGCAGCTGGCTAAGGCAACTGCTCTGCCAGATAGAGGCAAAAAGGGAACATGGCCGGGTGCAGTGGTTCGTCTGTAATTCTAGCTACTCAAGAGGCTGAGATCTGAGCATCACGGTTCAAAGCCAGCTCAGGCACTAAAGAACGTGAGACTCTTATCTCCAATTAAGCACTAGAAAACCGGAAGTGGCACTGTGGCTCAAGGGGTAGGTCAGTAGTCTTGAAGAGCTCAGGGACAGCACCCAGGCCCAGAGTTCAAACCCCACGACTGACAAAAATAAAAATAAAAAATAATTTTAAAAAGGGAACATGATGGGGAAATACTCAAGCTTACCTATGAATCCATCAACACAGGTGTGAACATATTAACCATGAACTGGTGCTGGGTACTGGTGGCTCATGCCTCTAATTCTAGCTATTCAGGAAACTGAGATCTGAGAATTGTGCTTCAGCCCCAGGAGTAAAGTCCACGAGACTCTTATCTTCAGCTAACCTGTGAAAACTCCTAAGTGGAGTTGTAGACCAATGGTAGGATGCTAGCCTTGCTCAAGAAAAGCTCAGGAGCGGCACCCAGGTCCTCATGGCTTTAAATGACAGGAAGCCCTCCCCGGAAGGCGGCACACGGATGGGGAGGCGGGCACGACGCCTCTCACCTGTGATGTGCCCATTGTGCTCCTTCAGCTCCTGAGCCTTCACCCACTGGCTCCCGTTCTTCTTGTAGATGTGCACCTCGTGATTATTGGGGCTAAGGGCAATCTCTGGAGAAGGAAGTCCACATTAACTGTTAATACCCGATCTTAAAGCTGCCACCAAAACAAAAAGAAACGTTACACTTGGCGTTTTGAAGATTAAAAAAAGCGGCTTGAAAAGAAGAGGCCCCCAAGCTCACCCCTGAGGAATTCTTTACTAGCTGGATATTGGCTGCTCTCACAATAATCTTCGCTTATAGGTGTTCTCAGGAGGCTGAGCTCTGAGGATCATAGGTCAAAGCCAGCTAGGGCAGGAAATCTGTGTGACTCTTATCACTAATTACCAAAATGACAAAAATGGAGCTGTGGCTCAAGTGGTAGAGTGCCAGCACTGAGCACAAAAGCTTAGACTCAGTGCCCAGGTCCTGAGTTCAAGTCCCCAGGACTGACTAACACAACAATGACAAAAAGACACATAATTTTGAAATGCTTCAAAGACAGAAAATACTATAGGGAAGTCAGTAGCATACTTACGAGTTCGGTCCCTGTTCCAGGCATGACAGGTGATGGGCTCTAGTAAAAACTGGTGCAGTGACATGATTCTCAGTGTTTTCTAAGAACAGAAAGCTGCAACAGACAACAGAAACAAGCACTGCAAATGATAAGCAACCAGTATTTAACTTATGAGGACCCTGAACTGTTTGAGGATAACTCATATAAACCTCAAATCAGAAGCATTTACATAGAACTAGCATTGTAAATACCCGTGTAGACTTTCAAACCATGGATTAAAGTTTGTGGGGGAAAACAGGCTATTCACACAGCCCCAGATTATCATCCCACACAGCACTCACAAATGGCAAAGGGGAACACATAGCTTCATAATAAATCTATCAACCACTATGGTAATTAAGTGATCAAACTTCTTATCAAATAGCAAGGCAATCTGACCTAAGGAGCCTCCTAAGAAGGGGCAAGAGAAAGTAAGCACACACTGCCATTACAACACTGACCTACTGGTCATGCAGACCAGATCAGTCCTGAAAGATGTGCTGTGATGGGAAATGACAATGGGGCCACAGGACTATTCTGAGGCAACATGGTCACCCCATCTAGAATGCCCTTGTGTTCAACAGGCCTACACACCTCAAAAAAGGCAATATGGGCTAGGAGTTTGGCCTAGTGATAGGGTGCTTGCCCAGCAATAGAGTGCTTGTCCAGCATGCACAAAGACCTGGGTTCAATTCCTCAGTACCAAATAAATAGAAAAAGCTGGAAATGGTGTTGTGGCTCAAGTGGTAGAGCTCTAGCCTTGAAAAATCCCAAAGACAGTGCTCAGGCCCTGAGCTCAAGTGCCAGAACTGGAAAAAAAAAAAAAAAAAAAAGGTAATACAAAGCCAGGAGTTGGTGGCTCACACCTGTAATCCTAGCCACTTAGGGAGGCTGAGATCTGAAGGTCACAGTTCAAAGCCAGCTGGAACAGGAAAGTCTGTGTGAGACTCTGATCTCCAAAAAAGCCAGAAGTACAACTATAGCTCAAATGGTAGAGCACTAGCCTTGAACAAAAAAGCTCAGGGACAGTGCTCAGACCCTGTGTTCAAGCCCCAGGACTGGTACATGTGTGCGCACACGCGCACACGCACACACACACATACACATACCACAACAGAAGAGGAAGACTACTGTAGACTTAAATTTTATTTCATAAATGAACACTGATTACACTCTGTGTTGAAAGAGTCACACAGGTATCCGCTGTCAGGCAACAAGGCTTTTACTTTTTGTTCCCGTGCAGAGCTGGGTGGGGATCTCAGGACCTTGTACACGCCAGGCAAGTGCTCTACTGCTGAGCTACATCCCTAGACCAATAGTACAGTGTACAACTGGGGAAATTTGATTTTCAGCTATTACATAGCAATTAGGGATTCTTTTCATTTTCTTAGCTCTACTAATGGCGTTGCTATTAGGTAAGGACATGTTTGACTTTTAGGAGATAAAAGATGGATGAACCCCTTGGGATAAAAATCTCACAACATCTTCTATACTTCTAGAACTTGTTTTCAACTGTTTAGGATAGAAAATATAGAAAATAGAAATATGGCAAAAATAAATAAATAAACCAAGAATCCATTAACTAGTGAATCCAAGCAAAAAGTATACAGGTGATTTACGTTATTGCTTAACTATTTTACTTTGGGTAAAAATCAAGAATATGAAAAACATTCATCGAATTACAAGCCAAATTAAATTCTCCCTCCCCCTCTCTCTTTTCTTTTGGCCAGTCCTGGGCTTGAACTCAGGGCCTGAGCACTGTCCTTGGACTTTCTCAAGGCTAGAGCTCTACCACTGGAGCCTCAGCACCACTTCTGGCTTTTTTCTATGTGTGTGGTATGAGGGATTGAACCTGGGTCTTTGTGCATGCTAGACAAGCACTCTACCACTAGGCCGCACTCCCTTCATACAGCTTTCTCATTCCCTTTTTCTTTTCTTTGGGGGTCCTAAGAGGCTTGGCATTTGTTAGCCAGGTGCTCTACCTCCTGAGCCACATCTCTAGGCCTAGCTTTGTTATTTGTGTATGCCAGTCCTGGGGCTTGAACTCAGAGCATGGGTGCTGTCCTTGAGCTTCTTTGTGCTCAGTGTTAGCGCTCTACACTTGAGCCACAGCTGCACTTCCAGCTTTTTAAAAGTATTTAATTGGAGATCAAGAGTCTCTCCATAATAGGATGTAGCTCAGTGGTAAAGTGTTTGCCAAGCAAGTGCAACATCCTGGGTTCGATCCCCAATACCAAAAAAGAAAAGCAAATTTATATATGTATGTCCATTCACATACACACAGTTTAAAAAACAAAAAAAAGTTTCGTGGACTTTCTTGCCTGTGCTGGCTTCAAACTGTGGTCCTCACATCTCAGCCTTCTAAATAGCTAGGATTAACACCTAGCCAAATCTGTTATTTCTAAGAGGCACTCTCACTATAGACAAGTTTCAACACATTTACCTAAGTCCTGTTAACCTAGGGAGAATTCTGAAATGTGAATTTTTGTGGAATAGGAGTTTTTGTCTTTGAGACTAGGTATCATTTATGCAGCCCCTGCTTGACCTCCAGTTTCTTGCCTTCTTACTGCTGCTACTCTGCTCCCTGCTTGCTTCTCTCTGGTAGCTGATACTTAACCTAATTGTTCAGTCACAACAGGCTAGTCCCAGAGCTTTTCAAAGTAACACATCCTGTCATAAATACTTCTAATTAAAGCAACTTAATTTAAAAACAAAATCTTGTTGACTGCCACTAAATTTGTTGGCAAACTAATCGTTCTGCATGAATATCTGTGAAACAAAAGCATGTATTTCAGTGTAGCTATAGACGAAGGCTTTCAAAAGAGGTATGTGATCATACAATAGTATAACTACTTCTTAAATTGCACTTCTAATTTTATTCTATCACTCAAGTCCTATATTTGAACATACATTTGAACCAGCCTTTCTTTTATAGTCATGGGGCTAAATATATTTTACATCTGCATGCCCAGCCAACAACTCGTGTTGGTCAAGTTTATCATGCACACAGTGAAAGGAACTTGTGACTTTTGTGCCAAGACAAACATACTTCTGACATAGGGTGATAATTATAATCTCTACAATGACTGGCATTCAAATGGAATGTAAAGATCTTAGTTAATAAGGCTAGAGGAGAAAAATGGGGACAAAAACATAACAGCACTGAGAGAAATAAAATGTCTGGAGTAGGAATCCAGGGACTCCCACTACTCTCTTCCTGGATCATCCTGAGGGATGGACATTGAACTAGGACACGCAGACATATACTGTCAATTCCGGATCTTAAAAGTACCTGCACAAGAGGGAATTTCTATTCTCTGTTTAGGTTCAGTTTTCAATACTGTGATTCATCTAGTTTCTAATCATTTAATCACTCCCATGACCCAACCCCTGGCAGCAGGTACTCTTAGGAAGATGCCACATCCTCCCTCCCAAGGCCCACAGGTTTCCACTCCAGCGAGGCCAGTAGATCCCGCCTGTGTGTTGGACCTAAGACTAGCTATTTAGCCCAGAGTATTATCATGCTCCCCTCGAAGGCACCAGTTTCAATTGTCCAATACGATTCTCCCTTCTTTAAATGGGAACCCTAGAATATCAGCCAAGTATTTTGTGGTAAGAAGCAACCAAACAGTCACACCCACTCCCTACCGTGGTTACTTCATCTTCTTCACTGATTACCTCTGGTTTGAGATACCTGAAATCCAAGGGCCTACAAGAAATTAGGGGGTTAGGTTAAAAACTAATGGAAGAGGAGTGAGGCAGGGTAATTTCGGTCATTTGAGTTGAAGTACACAGAAAGTTCCAAAGTCACAGTATATATATGTATATATATATAAAAAAACCAGATGGCTTCCTAATGAGATTCTAAAGTACGATTAACTAAGAGACTACCATGTTCCCCACATGTTAAGTACCAGGCTGGAGCTAAAAGCCTAAATAAATATGCCATCATTCTGGTCCTCGAATCCGGGGTGGGAGAGAAAGGCAGATGGGCAGTAATACTCTGGGCTAAGAAACTAGTCTCAGCAGTTTAAGTATGCACAACAACGGGAGGAGGAAACGGAGGTGCCCAAGTCACCTTCCCAGCGTCATCCACCCAAGGGATGGCCCGGCGATGGGCTGCTCCTAAAGTGAACAGGAGCCCGGGGAAGAAGAGCACGCAGTATGGTTCCCCCCCGGCCCCCTCAGTAACTGGAGGGGCGAGGGCGGCCGCTGACAAACATCCCAGACGCCAAAGAGGCAGCAGCCCTCGTAACCGTGCATTCGGGGGAAGGTCGTCGGCCCGCTTTCATTGCACGTTATGGTCAGACGCGCAGTGGAGGGAGCACTGGGGTTCACCGGGGCGCCGGGGAAGCGGGCTGGAGAATCCGGACCAGCAGGGATTCCAGGAGCTCTGGGGGAAACGGCGCGGTGAACCGGGACCTCCGGCGCCCGCCCCCGGCCGGTTTCTCCCGAGGCCCGGCGGGGGGAGGCCCGACCGCTCCCCCAGCTCTGGGCCTCGCGGCCTAAGCCCCGCTCTCACAGCCCCACGGGCCCGACTCCACGAGAAACGGGGTGGTCGTGGCTCGCAGGGCCAGACGCTCGCCCCCCGCGGCCCCTTACCTGGGGGGGTCGGGGCGGTTCCGAGGCTCGGGGCGGAGGATTCGCGGACTCTGGTCAGTCGACGCGAACGGGCTCCGGCGGGCGCGCGGGTGGAGGACGGAAGCCGGGAGGGAGCGGCTGACAGGTCCCGGAAGTCGTCAGGGCGCTTGCGCAGCCGGGCCGGCGGCGAGCCTGCGCACGGCCTCGGGGCGGGGCCAGGGGCGGGGCCAGGGGCGGGGCCAGGGCCCGGGCGGCCAGCGACGACTCCCCTCCATCCCGGGCCCGGCGTCGGTCCCTCGAGGTGGCGCGGGACGACTTCTTGAAGGTAGTGACCCAGCCAGGCGCGTCTGGGATCGCGTCCCCCAGGGTCGAGCAGCGAGAGGTGCGCCATTGTCAGGGCACGAGTTACTGGGGATCCCCCCATCCCCACCGCCCCAGTCCTGGGCCTTGAACTGGGGGCCTGGACCCTGTCCCCAAGGCTAGCGCTCTGTCCCCGGAGCCACAGCGCCACTTCCGGCTTTTCCTGTGTCTGTGGTACTGAGGAATCGAACCCAGGGCTTCCTATAGGCAAGCACTCGACCGCTAGGCCACATGTTCAGCCCAGGAGTGGCGGAGGAGGGTTGTTCTTTCTTATTTGTCAGTCGTGGGGCTTGAACCCAGGGTCGGGGCAGTCCCTGAGGCTCTTTCCCTCGAGGTTCACGGCCGTCATCGTAGTTATTTAGGAGGCTGAAGTCCTTTATGATACCCAGCAGGTTCCCTTCCAGCCTTTGATTCAACCCCCTAAGTGAAGGTTGGCCTTTTCCTAGCATCTCCTGTCTGGATTCCCAAGTAGCTTGTGGGGCCGGAGGGTTGGGAGTTTTTGTGATGATTTCCTGAGGAGAAATACAGCCTTGAAACCTAGCTCGAGACATTTAGAAAAAGACATTGAGTCGCTGGTCCATTTTCTCTGCGGAATCTGGTATTTGCGGTATTTTGACTTCTGTGGGTTACCAATTTGTATCTGTTGTATGTGTGTGCTAGTCCTAGAACTTGAACTCAGGGTCTGCGTGCTGTCCTTGAGCTTTTTTTTTTTTTTGCCAGTCCTGTGGCTTGAGCTCAGGGCCTGAGCACTGTCCTTGGACTTTCTCAAGGCTAGAGCTCTACCACTTGAGCCACAGCACCACTTCTGGCTTTTTCTACGTATGTGGGAGTGCTAGGCAAGCACTCTTGCCACTAGGCCAAACTCCCAGCCCGTTGAGCTTTTTGCTCAAGGCTACTACCCTGTCACTTGATCCATAGCTCCACTTTCAGCTTTTTTGGTGATTGCACAGAATTTTCTGCCAAGGCTGGCTTTAAACCACAGTCCTCAAACCTCAGCCTGAGTAAGGCTGAGTAGCTAGGATTACAGGTGTGAGCCACTAGTGTCCAGACAGAAACATTTGTTAGAGTCCATCTAGAATTAACCAGCAAGAAGCCAAGCTAGAGGCGTGGTTCAAGTGGTAGAATGCCAGCCAAACAAAGTAAGAGCAAGAAAGAACCTGAGTTTAAATGGAGAAAAGTCGGATTGCTATTTTTTTTTTTTATGGGGTTTGTGGAAAGGACTCAGTGTGTTCCTTCTAGCCCTGAGATTCAAGTATCTCCCAGGAAAGTCATACACCGTGGTTCCCTATCTCAACACCTGGTGGCAGTGTTTCCACATTTGGTCCACTTGCAGGAATGGAAATAAGAAAGGCTGAAAAAAAAAAATGGGGTCTAGAAGTCTTAGAACCATGGAAACCTGTGACACCATTCCGTGTCATGGGGACCATGTTGGGTGGGCTTGGCCCCAGACTCTCTTCCTTTTCCCCTGGATGCGGTCAGTCCTACCTTGCTTGCTCTGCTGCTGGCATCGTGAAGTCTGCATACACCTTCTTTGAGCTTGGTAAACAGAACAGGAGTGGATATTGCTGGGGTCCAGCCTGCCCACCCCCTCTTGACTGCTGTTGGGAATGAAATACCACCATAGGAATCCCAAGTGGTGATGTCATGTGACAAGGGCAGGGAGGGGCCAGGTCTGATTTGAGGAGGACTTCCTTGAGCATCCATTGTAGGAGATACTGCTCCTGACCATAAAAGCATTTTTTTTTTTGCCAGTCCTGGGCTTGAGCTCAGGGCCTGAGCACTGTCCTTGGACTTTCTCAAGGCTAGAGCTCTACCACTGGAGCCTCAGCACCACTTCCGGCTTTTTCCTATATATGTGGTACTGAGGAATGGAACCTGGGTCTTCATGCATGCTAGGCAAGCACTTTAACCACTAGGCCAAACTCCCGGCCTCTTTTTTTGGGGGGCGGGGTTCATGGGGTTTGAATTCTTGAACTCGGCTTGGGCTCTGTCCTTGAGCTCTTCAGCTCAAGGCTACCACCCTACCCTTGAGCCAAGCCCCACCTCTCAGTTTCTAGAGGTTAATTGGAGATAAGAGCCATAGGTCCTTTGATGCCTGGGCTGGCTTTGAACTTTGATCCTCAGATCTCTGCCTCCTGAGTAACTGGGATTACAGGCCTGAGCCATCGAGCCCAGCTAGAGCACTGGTTTTCTCAGAGAGCCCTTCCATGATGACCTTTGATAATTACCAGCAAATCCCCAGCTCCTTTCTTCCATCCCACATCCTCCCACCCACCCAATTTCTCCATAGCACTGTCAACACCTTATTTTTCCCAGTTGGGATCGAACTCTGGGCCTCCTGCTCACTGGTCAAGGATTCAACTGCTGAACCACGTCCTGGCCCCTCTCCTCCCTAAGCACTGGTGTTACTGAGATAGGAGGGTGTTTTGCTGTCTTTGCCTCTGCTGGTCTGGCCTTGGAGACTTTTTTTCCCACTTCCTGAAGAGCTGAGATTACAGGTATCAGCCTCGGCACTGGACCTTTTTCTCCCTTACTCTGAAAGAGGATCTTGCTAGGAAAACCAAGACTGGCCACAGCTTTCCATCCTCCTGCCTCTGCCTCCCAAGTGCTGGAATCATGGACTTGTAGTACCCACCTGACAAAACCCCTCAGGGTTTTGTGTGGAACACTTATGTGATGTAGGGCCCATGGGCAGAGCCATCATGTTTTCTAACCCAGTTACCTTCGACCTGTCACAGCTGGCACACATCCAGGGTCCTGCCTAGACCAAAGAGAGGGCTGTCTGTGCCCAGGGGAAGCCATGCATGCATGCGTGTGTGTGTGTGTGTGTGTGTGTGTGTGTGTGTGTGTGTGTGTATGTGTGTGTGTGACAGAGAGAGAGAGAGAGAGAGAGAGAGAGAGAGAGAGAGAGAGAGAGAGAGAGAGAGAGAGAGGGAGGGAAGAGTTTGTGTTCAGGTACATGTTTGCCCACAGTATTGGAATGTAACTGCATGCCAGGGGCAGATGTTCTACCACTTGACCCAGGCTCCTAGCTCTATTTTCTGTAGTTGTTCCTTGTACCTATGCCTCTCTCCTAGCTGGGGTACATCTGTGAACCACTACTGCTTAGCTTATTGGTTGAAATAGTGTCTTCTAATTTTTGCCTAGGTTGTCCTCCAACCACAGTTCTGATCTCCATCTCCTAAGTAACTGGGATTCTGGGATTATAAGCATGAGACACAGTGCCCAGCCCAGACATCTTATTTTAATTCATACTGAGAAGTCAGTCTAGAAACTTAAAACACACACACACACACACTATATCTATATCTATATCTATCTCTCTCTCTCTCCACACACACACATACACACACATCTATATGTTGTGCTTGGAATCTAACCCAGGGCCTAGGCAAGAGCTCCAGCACAGAGCCACACTCCACGGCTGAGCCATGCCCCCAGCCCTGCACCGCTCAGTCTTGAGCAGGGATGTAGGCTGGCTGGAAACGTGTAAGTCACAAACAACCTGACTCTTGTCCACTCGTCATGTCCCTCCTTCCCAGAGAGCTGGAAAAGCAGGTAGTGACTGAGAACAGACAAACGCACACACTCATGCACTGGAAGTCATTCATAGGCTCGTGGATTGTTTTTTTTTTCTCTCATTTTACAAAGGTTGTCATTTTCGGCCAAGACTAATCTCCAGCCCTCCCATCGAGGCCCATTAGGCACTGGCGTGGCTGCCCCTGGCCGACCCTGGGAGGCATGGAAGGGGTGGGGCTGGTACTCACAGTGCCAGTGTTGCCAGTGAGCTCCAGGTGGGTCTCTTGCCCCTTGCCCTTGCCTCCCCTGGGCTTGAGGAATGTTGGGGCCTGATCTCCATCTCTGAGGCCTGTTCATCATTCTGGCTCAGCGGCCATTAAGGGGCTTTGGCCAGGCGTTCCTCGCAGTCCTTGCACACCTCTCTTGAGGCATCTCTGTGTAGGTGATTCAGCTGAGCCCCCGCAGCGCAGGTCCTCAGCCTGCTCGCTTTCCTGCACTGGTCCCGCCCTTACCCTTAGTGATAGCACAGTGGCCCTCTTCCTATTGGCTAGCTCCCCGATTCCCATCCCCTAAATGCCTGATGCAATTAAAGAGAGATCTGCTGCGCTTTCATGGCTGACACAGCTCCTGGCTCAGGGTGGTTTCTTCCCCGGTAATTGGGGGAGGGCTGCGTCATGGATCCTTTACCTACCATCTCGCTCTGCTCCAGGGGACTTCAGGCTGGTCCTGGCTGGCCCTCCCCATCCCCGTGTTGCTCCAGAGTAGCAACGGAGGAAGTTTCTGCATGTGCCCAGGTGGTTGTTCTACAGGGCTGCCTTGAAAATTGCATCCGTGGCTTTGGGGAAGACACACTGCTCCTCCAAGATGGAGAAGATCCCCATGGACTAGGAGGAAGAAGAGAAGCAGCGTTGGAGGGGGCCTTGAGCTGGGGCTGGTTGCAGGGCTGCAGCCACTCATGTGATCCGGAAGTAAAACTTGAAGCACTGATACCCAGAAACAACTCATGACCTTCCCTGGCCTCATCTTCAAAAGCCATAGCCATTTGGGCATGAGACCGGGGTCCGGGAAGGCCAGGCCAGAGGGACCACTCGCTCCCTTAATCATTCCTGGGGCAACTTGGCCTTGAGGAAAACATTGTGCTTCTGGTGGAGTCACTGAGCCAGCTGACCATTTTGGTCAGCTTTCAGGTCTCCGTTACTTTTCTTTCTTTTTTTTTCTCCCCCCTGCCAATCCTGGGGCTTGAACTCAGGGCCTGGGTTCTATCCCTGAGCTCCTTTTGCTCAAGGCTAGCACTCTACCATTGGAGCCACATTCCCAGCCCATGAGACCCACCTTTCTATCCGCAGTGTTTCCCCTCCCGCCCCCCAGCCTGCACACCCAGCCCATGGGGCTGCCTTCCTACAGGCTTAGCAGGTGAGCCCCTTCCCTGCCTGCCAGCTCTGTTCAAAGTTCCCCAATTAATCTAAGAAGGTTTAATTATATGTGTAAGGTACCGACCTAATTATATGTATATAGCCTGGGATGCAGAAGAGACACTTACGTGATTAGCATAGACGGATTTTCACGATATGTAAGGAAGAAAACAGCAATTGCAAGATGTAATTAGAAAGCGTTGAGAAATGAGGCCTTTGCCAAACCCCAACCCGCTCTTCCCAGACCCCCACCAGCCTGGTGGCACTGGGATCCTGCAAGATCGCAAGAGTGTGCCCCACACCAGCGACCCGTTTCTACACATTCAGAAAACAATATGAAGAGTGAAAACCGGGATTGAGCTCTTGCTTAGCACGCCTGAAACCCTGGGTTCAAGTTACTTAAGGGTGGCTTCTTGTGGTTTGTAGAGCTGGAATGAGAATGGGTGTGAGGTAGGGATTTGCTTGGCCCATGCCCTCTCCCTCATTTAGTCAAGAACTCCAGTGAGGGTGGCAGGGGGAGAGGACCCCAGTCTGAACTGGAGTCTTACGGTCAGTAGCCACAAATGGCCACGAAAGGCCTTCTCCCCAGGAGAAAGAAGGCCTGGGATGCAGCCACAAGCATGTCATGGTTGCGTTGTCAGAGATGGAGAAGAGGCGGGTGGTATCTCCATAGGCTCCTTGTCCTTGTCCCTGGTGGCCAGCCTATGGGGGGCTCAACAAGCCAGAGGAGGTCTGGTGGCGAGAAGGTGGTGGTGGTGAGGCGTTCTGCATTTCCTCATTTCTCTATGGAGTAAGCACAGCAAAGCCTTTGCTGCAGTATGCATTTGTTTCATTTGCCTGAGTGTGAAGAATTCAAAATAGGCAGCACACGGGCCCCTGCTTGGAGGCTCCCCTCCCTCCTTCCACAGGGGGCGCTGTGTTCTGGGCCCAGCGCCCTTGTCTGGTGGGGGGGGGGAAGGAGGGAGTGAGGGCCCCACCCTGCCATTCACAGTACGTTCTCGTGTGGCTGCAGCGCTGCTGCAGGTTGGCGCCTCGTATAGGAAGGTCATGTTTTCCTGGTCTGTCCAGCTGCTGCCCCAGCTTCGTCCACCCGCACCATTTCTGAAGCCATGGCAGTACCTGCGCTGCGTCCTCTCTGAAGCAGGATGCAGGGACCATGTCACATGCCTCCTCCTGCTCATTTCCAAGATGGTAATGGGCTTTTCCACTTTTTGTTGGTAGTGCTGGAGTTTGAACTCAGGGCTCATATCTGCTGGGCAGATGCTCTACCCCTTGAACCAGCAGGAAATTGCATTTTTGCTTGAGGCCAGCAAGCTACCTGTGCTGTAGGTAGCTAGGAATCATAGGCATATGCCACCACATCCCCTCGCTGAGTGACATGGGGTCTTGAGAACTTTTTTTTTTTATAACCTGTTGCAGAGCAGGAACTCAGGGCCTGGGCACTGTCCTTGAGTTTTCTCAAGGCTAGTACTCTAACCCTTGAGCCACAAAACCACACTTGAGCCTTTTCTGTGTATATGGTATCAAGGAATCAAACCCAAGGCTTCCTGCATGCTAGGTAAGCACTCTACCACTAGGCCAAACTCCCGGCCTTGAGATCTCTTTTCCTGGGTTGGCAGGGAACCAGAATGCTCCCTAATTTCTGCCTCCCAAGCACTGGGATTATATAGGTGTGAGCCTTTCTCATTCTATTTATCTCTGTCTAGATATCTTCTATATCTATCTAGGAAGTACAGGGATTTGAACTCAGAACCTTTTCTTTCTTTCTTTCTTTCTTTCTTTCTTTCTTTCTTTCTTTCTTGTCAGTCCTGGGGTGGGTGGGGCAGAAGAAGGAAGCCGATCTGGGACAGATGCTGGGTTCAGACCTCCTCAAGTCTCCTCGCAGCCTAGCTCCATCCAGTCTCCTGGGGCTGGGCTGCCAGCACCCTCATGGCTTCCATCTTCCTGGAGGAGCTTTCTGGTTGTCTGCGGCCTGCCCTCTCTGCCTCCCATCTCCCCAGCACCTGCCTGAGCTGGGGAGTGTCCAGCTGGCCTGCCACTGCCTTTTATACCTGCCTTAAGGTCTAGATCCCACAGAACCTTAAAAACATAGCCCTGGGGCTCTGGAGGTTTCACTGGCCTGGACGTTCAGAGTTGTTTGGGGAACCTGGCGGCCTCAGCCAGGGGCGCTGGCCAAGGGCAGAAATAGACCCACTGGGTAACGAGTTCTCTAAAGCTAAAGCCACAGCTATGCCCACTTGCCTCACCCATCTGTGAAACGAGTGTCTGGCTGGCCCAGGGTGGGGGGAGCTTGTGCTGTGCCCAGGTTTAGAGCTGAGTCTCAGGCTCCCCACCCTCGCTCTTCTCTCCATCCACTCAAGATTCCAACTTACTCTCCTTCAGATTAAGGTGAAGTTTATATAACAGAATTAACCAACCAAAAGACCCCGTGGCATGTCTTCTTTTCTCGATGCATGTAACTGCCGCATCTGTCTGCTATCGCAATGTCTCGCTCCGTCCATTATCTGTCTGTCTCAGACATGTCTGTCTCCCATGTAGTCAAGGCTGTCTGGGAATTCATCTGTCCTGACCATCTCATGTGACTGGGGCCTCTGACACAGCGATTCTCATCGGTCGTGTTCTTCACTTGGTGTGTTTTCCGAAGTCACACATGTCAAAGTGTGTCTCCACACTTCTTTCCCCATGAACCTGGAAGCTCATGGACCCTCGGGTCACCCCCACACTCTGGCTGCTCTGAATGCTTCTGGGAACATGTGTACATGGTCTGGATGTGTGTGTTTGATGCCTCTTTTCCATTCCTCTAGGTATTTGCCTAGGTTTTGCCATCAAACCAGGGTTCCAGTTTCTCCACACCTCTTCTCCTTTTTCTTTTTTATTCTTTTTTTTTTTTGCTAGTCCTAAACTCAGGGTCTGATCACTGTCCTTAGATTTTCTCAAGGCTAGCACTCTACCACGTGAGTCACAGCACCACTTCTGGCTTTTTCTGTGTATGTGGGACTGAGGAATTGAACCCCGGTCATCTTGCATGCTAGGCAAGCACTCTACCACTAGGCCAAACTCTTGGCCCCCTCTTTTCCTTTTCTATTTCTTTGATTTATAGTTCCCTAATGACGAATGGTAGTGAGCACTTTGTGTACTTGTTGGCATTTGTGTATCTTTGAGAACTATCTCTTCAAGGCCTTTGCCAGTTCTTTTCCTTTGAATTTGGGAAACAGGTCTTGCTATGTAGTGCAGGATGGCTGCTTCAGCTCCTTCTTGAGGGCTGGGATTGCAGGTGTGAGCTACCATGCCTGCCTCCTTTGGCCAATTTTTAATTGTCCTGTTTGCTTTTCTGTGGTTGAGTGGTAAGTCTCCTTTATATTTGTTGGGTGTTAATCTTTACGATATATGACTTGCAAATACATTCCTGACTATTTTGCTTTTCCATTTTTAGATAATACCTTTTGATGCCCAAAGCTTAATTTTGATATAGTCAAATTCTTTCTTTTGTCACTTGTGCTTTTGGTATCTTTTTTTTTTTTCTGTCGTGCTGTGTTTTTTTACTTGTTCACCTGAGATAGAATTTCATTTTGTAGCCATGGCTGGCCTTGAATTTATGCTGCCTCCTGAGTGGTGGTGTCTTCTTCTAAATATTGTGTAGTTTTAGCTTTTGTACTCAAGTTGTTGACCCATAGTTTGCTCTTTTTTTTTTTTCTTCAGTACTGGGTATTGAATTCAGGGTCATGCTCGCTAGGAAGACACTATGCCATTTGAACCACACTCCCCAGGACTCATTTTGCTCTAGTTCTATTTCAGGTAGGATCTCATGCTTTTGCTTGGAGCCAGCCTTGGATCTCAGTCCTCCTGTTTATGCTCTCACATAGCTTGGTACATGGCTGCTTGGTGTCTGTGCAGGAGGGCCTTAGAGGATGCACATGAAGAGACAGGCAGAGTGAGGTTCAGCAGAGTTCAGGCAGGTAGGCACCTCAGCCCCGACCTGGGGTGCGTCACCCTCTTGGTACTTGAATGTGTCTTTGTTCACCACCCAGGAAGCTGTCTGCACCCCATAGCTCCAAGATTACTCAAGGGTTCTTTGCACAGTGCTGTCGATTGATTATTCACTCAGTTTCCAGTCCCTGTTGCTTCCCAGGTGATGGGTAGGGCTCCCCCCCCCCCCAGGCTTCTCATGGCTGCTGATTTTCCTGGTGAGCTCACTGGAGGCTGCACCATGACAACAAAAGATGTCGTGTCACCTGGGAAATCTTGAAGGACATGGGAGCGCCACGTCAGGCTGGGCGTGGTGGCACACACCCATCATCCCAGCTACTCCCCAGGCGGAGGTAGGAGGATTGTGGTCCAAGGCTGGCTCCAGGGGGAAAAAAAGCAGGAGTTCCTGTCAGCAAAATCACTGAAGCCAAAAGAAAAGAATGACAAGGGAAGCCCTGAGTTCCATGCCCAGTGCTATCAAAAAGAAAAGACAGATCTCTGGGTCAGAAACGTGGGTGAAAGAGCAAGTAGGAAAGTAAGCCGGGAATTTGGCCTAGTGGTAGAGTGCTTTCCTAGCAGGCACGAAGACCCGGGTTCAATTCCTCGGTACCACATATGTAGATAAAACAAGCAAACAAACAAAAAACAAACCAGAAGTGGTGCTGTGGCTCAAGTGGTAGAACTCTAGCCTTGAGAAAGCCCAAGGACAGTGCTCAGGTCCTGAGTACAAGTCTAGGACTGACAAAAAAAAGAAAGTAAAAGGCTAGCCCGCCATCCTGTGGCTCAGGAAATGACCCAAGCCTGCAGTGGGAGGCAGGGAGCAAATGTAAACTTTCTATCGTGTCACACCTGGACGCTTTCCTAAAGCAAACAAGAGTCAAGGAGTGGACTGCCTCGGGGAGCCACAGCTCCGCCCTGCACGAGCTCTTGGGCCACCTTGGTTAATAGACATCAGGGGTCTGTGGGATGAGTGGAAGGCCGCCACCACACACGCGCAGGGCTCCCTTTGGTGGACAGGGTCAGGGAGGGAAGGTGGCATGAACAAAGGGCAGTCCTAGCCCACCCGAACCCTGCCTGTGTCTCCCTATCTCTCTCTCTCTCTCTCTCTCTCTCTCTCTCTCTCTCTCTCTCTCTCTCTCTCTCTCTCTCTCTCTCTCTCTCTCCACCCTCTTCCTCTTCCCTTTTTCCCCAGCTCCTCGGTGAGCTCTGTGCTGGCTTTTTCTTTTTCTTCAAGAAACTAGCAAAGACACAAAAATAATGAGATGCTTTCTCTGCCCTTGAGCTTCTGTCTTCTTTGAGGAGTTTCCTTTGTTCTCCATTGGCCTCCAGCAAGAAAACACTGAGCTGACAACAGTCCAAGGAGGAATGAGAATTGGTGAGATAGAGGCTGAGGAGTGAGGCTCCTGCCCCGTGCTGGAACCATGGCCCAGAACCCAGAGAGAACTGAGTTCTCAGTCCAGGTATGTCAACGTAAGCCAAGCATGGTGGCTCACACCTGAAATCCCAACTGTGGAGATATTGTCTCTAGAAGGAAGTCGAGCGTAGTGTTGAATGCCTGTAATATGTGCCACATTATATGGGAAGGAGAATTATGGGGATCATTTTCCATGCTAGCCCAGCAACCTCCCCCCAACACACACACACAGTGCAAGAACCTATCTGAAAGGTTACCAAAACAAAAGTGCTGCGGTGTGGCTCAAACAGTAGAGTGCCTGCCTAGCAAGTATGAGGCCCTGAGTTCAAACCCCAGAAATAAAATGGTGTGCAAGTGAACCTGACCCCTGTCCAGAGCTGCAGGTAGAGGTATATTAACAGCAAAAGCTGTCTCCTGTGCACCAGGCCCTGGACTGAGGCCAGGCACCTTTGGAGCTGGCTCCTTTCTAGAAACCAAAGTGGCATCCAGGGACATCGTACAGGGCAGTGCTCGCAGCCTGTGGAAGGGGGACCTGCTAAGCATCCAGGGCCCCAGCTCTGTGCACAGTTTAGGCAGCCATCTGTATGGCCATTCAAGATAGTTCACATGAGCACGGCGTGGTCTACTCTCCTGCTCCACAGGCCTTGTCCAGTTGAATGAGAGATGTTGGTCTCTCATACCTCATGGAGGCCAGGAAGCAAGAGAGAAGGAGAGCGGGAGAAGGGGAAGGGAGGGGAGAGGAGGAGGGAAGAGAGGGAGGAGCAGAGGCAGGGGAGAAAGGAGGAAAGACTATCTGATCAAAAAAATAAAAAAGGAGCAAAACCTACCTACTCAGGAGGCCGAGATCTGAGGATCGAGGTTCAAAGCCAGCCTGGGCACAAAAGGACCTGAGACTCTTATCTCTAATTAACCTCTAGAAAAAGGGAAGTGGGGCTTGGCTCAAGGGTAGAGTGCTAGCCTTGAGCTGAGGAGCCCAGAAATAACACAGAGGCCCAGGGGTAGAGTGGTAGCCTTGAGCTAAAGAGCTCAGGGACAGTGCCCAGGCCCCATGACCCACACACACAAAAAAGGAGCAAAAGTCTGAACAGACACTTCATCAAATAAGTTGCAGAGAGAAAGATGCCCAACGTCTTTAGTCAACAACTACAGTTGAGTTGGAAAAGCATTTTCTTCTTGGTGATACTGGAGTTTGAACTCAGGTGGGTTTGCCAGGTGAATATCACTGAGCCATGTCCCAGCCCTTTTTGCTTTTGTTATTTTTCACATAGTCTCCCTTTTTGTTCAAGCCAGACTTAAACTGTAATCCATTTGATCTTCAGGAATTGTTTTTAATTTTTTTTATTGTCGGGGTAATGTATAGAGGGGTTACAGGTGTATTACTTCTCACACATTGTCCAGAGTGGAATGTTTTTTAACTATTCCAAGTCTGTAATCCCATGTGATCCTCATCAGTCTGTGATGTTAGCTATTGCTCTGCTGTTACTGGTACCATATTTGTTTGTTTGTTGCCAGTCTTAGAGCTTGAACTCAGGGCCTGGGCACTGCCCTTGAGCTTTCTCAAGGCTAATGCTCTACCATTTGAGCACAGCACCACTTCCAGATTTTTCTGTGCATGTGGTACCAAGGAATCAAACCCAGGGCTTCATGTATTCTGGGTAAGCACTCTACTACTAGGCAACACCCCCGGCCCCAATTGCATGCTTCTTAATGGTTAATGTCTAACATTTTCATGGCTAGGACCTTATGAAAGGCTTCTAGCATCTGAAATAATTTTTAATGCAAAAGAGGAGAAAAATGCCAGTGGATGGCTGGGCGTGGTGGCTCACGCCTGTAATCCTAGCTACTCAGGAGGCTGAGATCTGAGAATGTCGCTTCAAAGCCAGCCGGAGCACTAAAGAACGTGAGACTCTTATCTCCAATTAACCACTAGAAAACTGGAAGTGGCGCTGTATCTCAAGGGGTAGGGCGGTAGCCTTGAGCTCAGGGACAGCATCCACACCCAGAGTTCAAGACCCTCGACCGGCAAAAAATAAATGCCAGTGGATGCCAGGAGTGTCCCCTTGGTTCTCCACTGAGGGGCTATGGAGATTCCTTTCTGGAACCTTCCCAGAGGTTTGTTCCCAGCTGTTGTTGGCCACTAGGGAGGAGGGCAGGGAGGAAGGGAGGAGGTATGGGGTGATGTCTTGGCCGGATCACTGTGTGCTCCTTAAAGACCAAACATGGGCACAGAGCCTGGGCTCAGAAATAGCCCCTTGCCCCAGAGAGCCTTGGAATTCTGCGGGGTCATCTCAGGGAGGGGAGCAGGGGTGCCGCTGCTTGAACCTTCCTTCCTGACTCTGAAAGGGAAGACGAAAGCCTCTACCTGTACCTCTGCACGTGAGGCTCCTGCATTTTGGCCTGTGCAAGCCTGGGACCTGGGAGAAGGTTTCTCCAGTGCCAGCCCCTCTTCAGGAGTCTCTGGGTGCAGCCACCTGGAGATGTCCACCAAATTGGGGTGTATAGAAGTCCGGGCCTGCTGGGCCAGCTCTCCAGGTCTCCTTCCTGCCTCTTGTTTGTTGGCTGGTTTGTAGAGCATTTAGCCTTCTATCTCACAGGTGCAAGTGCTGTCGTTCTTCATTATTCTCTTGGGAATATTTAAGAAAATGTTCCCAGCTTTTTATTTCCTTTCACCTCTCCTTTCCTCATGAGCCCCATAGCACTGGTGTTTGTCACAAAGTATCTGTCTGTCTCCGTTCTCCTTTGTTTCTTTGGGGACAAGGTTTTATCCTGTAGCCCAGGCTAGCCTCACATCCACAATCCTCCTGCCTCTGTCTCCCAGGTGTTGGGATTACAGGTGTGCATGACCTTGACCGGCCTTACATGAGGGGAATCTATCCAAGCTCACTGGCCCCCAGCACATCCAAGACCCACGGTGGCTTCAGTTATCCCAGGGTAGCCTGTGTGTGTGTGTGTGTGTGTGTGTCTGCCTGTCTGTCTGTCTGTCTCTGGGACTCATCTCTTCACCTCTGGTGAGCTTTCACAGTGCATTGGTGTCTCTCTTAAGAAACTTGCCCCTGCAGAACTCAGTCCTTCAGAATCTCATTAGACTTTGCAGCTGCTGCGGCTGTGCTTATGGCACAGAGGTAGAGCTGGACAGGGAGTCAAACAGCAGCAGAAACGGTGAAAAACATGGTTGTCCTGTAGAAGCACAGGGAGGCTGGGGGACCCAGCAAGGATGTCGTGGGTGGGTGAGAAGGGGAGGGGAGGGGTGAGAAGGGGTGGGGAGACCCAAACTCCATGAGGCCTGGGGGAAGGCAGATATGTGGGGGTGAGGCCCCAGAGATAAGAGCCCTAGTTTCTGGGTTCACCGGGAGCTATTGACTGTCCCTAGCTCAGTTGCTAGCCCTGTGATCCCTCTCCTCTTCCAGCCCTTTCTAGTTCTCATTTCCACACAGGATCTGGCTCAGTTACCCAGGCTGCAATGGGGCCATACTCCTGGCCCGGGCTTTCTGGGTTGCTGGGATTACAGGCAGACATCCTAGACCTGGCTCACGCCTGTCATCCTAGCTCCTCAGGAAGCTGAGATCTGAGGACTGTAGCTCCACATCAGCCTTGAGACTCTTATTTCCAATTAACCAGCAAAAAAAAAAAGCTGGAAGTGGAGCTGGGGCTCACATTAAGCAGAAAAACTCTGGGACAGTACATAGACCCCAAGTTCCAGGACAGGCAAATGCGTGCACACACCACACACACACACACACACACACACGCTGGAGGCATGACACAAATGGTAGACCTTCCCAGCAAACACAAGGACCTGAGTGTGGTCCCCACTGCTGCCGAAATTTAATGAAATAATGACCACAGGAGCTCATGCCTGTGACATCAGCTACTCAGGAGGCGAGGTAGAAAGATTATGGCTTGAGAGCCATCCCCGGGGGAGGAGGGGAAGTACACGAGTTTATCTGAACAAAGAGGTAAAGCCAAAAGGGTTGGGCAGTGGCTCAAGTGATAGGACCTGTGCCTAGCAAGTGTGAAGGCCCCCCAAACATCCCCTAAAGAAACCCCCAAAGCTACGACCATTGAGGGTGTGGGTATGGCTTGAGGGAGGGGGGCTGGGAGCAGAGCGTAAGTAGCCTTCACTGTCCTCTCCACATCCTGTCTCCTTTCCCCCCATCCTCTGGTTCGGGGCCAAATGCCTTCCACAAGAGCCTAAAATTAGCTCCTGGAGGTCACATAACCCTCAGCGGCCCTGGGGACCGTGTGGCACTTGGACACTCGTGGAGGTAGCAAATGGTACCACTATGTCAGCAGTTCCTGGGTCCTGGAGTCTGC
Organism: Megascapheus bottae; assembly: GCF_031878675.1. Lineage (NCBI taxonomy): Eukaryota > Metazoa > Chordata > Mammalia > Rodentia > Geomyidae > Megascapheus > Megascapheus bottae. Next base: position 3,673,535 of record NC_143542.1, on the reverse strand, counting down.
CCTCCAGCCAAGTCCTTCCTGATTCCCCGAGGAACACAGGAGAAGAGGCCCTTTTCTGGGCCTCACAGTAAACAAGTGTTGGTATGGCAGTACCTGGCGGTTACCAGGGGGGATGATAAGATCACCTCACTTCCCTGCCCCAGGGGAACCACTGAGGGTCCCAGTCCTGATGATAGGACAGGAAGAAGCACGAAAAAATGGGCTTTTGTTTTGTTTTGCCAGTCCTGGGGCTTGAACTCAGGGCTTGGGCATTCTCTTGAGCTTCTTTTGCTTAAGACTAGCACTCTACCACTTGAGCCACAGCACCACGTCTGGCCTTTTCTGTGTATGTGGTATTGAGGAATTGAACCCAGGGCTTCATGCATGCTAGGCAAGCACTCTATCACTGAGTCATATGCCCAGCCCAAGTGTTTTTGTTTTAAAGAACACAGAGGGCAAGAAATTATTTGTCCTTTTCTCTTTTCTTTTCTTTTCTTTTCTTTTCTTTTTTTTTGGTTTGATCATGGGAATTGAACTCTGGGCCTGGGCGCTGTCTCTGAGCTCTTCAGCTCAAGGCTATGGCTCTACCCCTTGAGTCACAGCGCCAGTTCTTTTTTTTTTTTTTCTCTTGAGATAGGGTCTTACTGTGTAATGTAAGCTGGCCTTAAATTGGTGGTCCTCATGCCTCAAACGACCCCCAAGTGCTGGGATTATAAGCAGGTACCACTATGTGCAGTCACACACAAGGCAGCGAATCCAGACACAGAGATATACTTGAAGATAAGGCAAGCCTGGCCCAGAGGATACACATCCCCAAGCCACCCACGGGGGTCCCTCAGAAGTGGGATTGGAGCTGGGCAGAGCAGGGAGGGGGTGTTTACAGGGCAATGTCAGTGGGATAAGAAGGCACTGGAGCCAGTGGCTGGTGACTCACGCCTGGCATCCCAGCTACTCAGAGGCTGAGATATGAGGATCATGGTTCGAAGCCAGCTCAGTGTGAAAGTGTGAGATTCTTGTTTCCAATTAACTACCAGAAAATTGGAAGCGATCCTAGCCTTGAGCAAAAGAGCTCGGGGGCAGTGCCCAGGCCCTGAGTTCAAGCCCCACAACTGATTAAAAAAAAAAAAAAAGAACTGGAAATGGGTGTGGTGGCGTTTGCACTGGGTAAAGGGCTGGACCGTCTCTTGCCGTGAAGATTAAAGTAGGAGGGAGGGAAGAAGGGGGGAGAGTGGAGACAGTCCTGCCCTCCCTCCTGGTGTGACCTTACGCAGGTCTCGGGATGTCTGTGTCCTCCCTTACCTGCTCTGGGAAATGACACGACACGGGAAAGGCCAGGTAGCTAAATCTGCCCCAGCGATCCAGTCCCCGGAATGTGGGAGCTCGTTAGGGGGATGCTAAAGAGCCAGGGGCTGGGAAACAGAGCAGATGCCATGAGGCCTGAGGGAGACATCACTGTGACCTGAAGCCAGTGAGGGGAGGGAGGGAGGAAGGGGACAGGGTTGGGGTTTCAGGGTATGGCAGATACACTGGCTTCCATTTGAGACCTCAAATCCCACCCAGAGATTTTCCTTCCTCCCCTCCCTGCATGTCTGACTTCCTGGGTGTGTTAGCTCACTGATTAGACTCATTTCAAGTCTGGAGGCTCGGCTGAGCACGAAGGTACACGCTCGAATCCCAGCGCCCAGGAGGCAGAAGCGGGGGACTTGATACTGGGCCCATGAGCATTCTGGAGCAGGGAGAGCCTGGGTCTGGGGGACCCCCTGAGTGAAGGGACTAAAGCAGTCACCGACGGCACCCGGGGCTCAGGGAACAGAAAGCAAAGAAGTGAGCAAATGAGGGCTGCCAGGGCGAAATAGAAGACAGGTGAGAGTGCAGGTTGGGGTGGAGTGTGGTTTTCACAGGGAGAGTCTCTAACAGCAGTATTTGTGTGCCAGCCAGTCCTGGGGCTTGAACTCAGGGCCCTGCGTTCTTAGTTGGCTCTTTCATGCAAGTCTGGTGCTGTACCACTGGAGTCCCCTCTCCACTCCTCTAACAGCATTTGAGCTGAACCCTGAAGGAAGTAGATAAGGAAGCTTGTGCCAGGCAGGCATCAGGTGAAAGCAGGTGAAAGAACCTGTGGTGGAGGTTGGTCTGATGTGCCCGAGAGACAGTAAGGATGCCGGGTGGCTGGAGCAAAGCATGGCATGGCAGGCAGTCAGGTCTGGAGAGGCAGGGATGGGGTGGGGGGGCGCAGCGAGGGCCTCATCCGGGCAGGAGAGGGGCCCAGGACTGAGGGCTGTCATCAGGCTCGGTATTTACAGTGCTCCTCCCCTATTACCTGGGGAGCTGCCTGCAGGGACACCAGCACAAGCAATGCTTCCAGTAGAACTGGAAGAAAAATAAAGATCATGTGTGTTGTTCTCATCAAGTGAAAACCTACCCAGGAGATGGAGGCGTGGCCATGAGTTTGGCCTAGTGGTAGAGTGCTTGCCTAGCATGCACGAAGACTCGGGTTCAATTCTTCAGTACCACATACATAGAAAAAACTAGAAATGGTGCTGTGGCTGAAGTGGCAGAGTGCTAGTCTTGAGGAAAAAGCCCAAGGACAGTGCTCAGGCCCTGAGTTCAAGCCCCAGGATGGGCAAAAAAAAAAAGAAAGAAAAAAGAATTCCTTGATCAAGAGGTTAATCAAGCACAAACCACAAATCTACCTTGAGTTGGCTTAGTACTGACTCCAGGTCCCGAGAGCTGGCAGAGAGCCAGGCACCTGAGATACATTCCTTTAACCCTAGCTACAGAAGCCTGCGATCTGGAAGATGTGAGTTTCCCAGACTTGATCTCCAGATAACCAGCAAAAAGAAGCAGGTGTGGAGGGGCGACTCAAGTATCAGCCAAGCAAGCAAGGTTGAGTTCAAACCCCATTACCACCAAAAAGAAAAAAACCTGCCGGGTAGACAGGGGCTAAATGGTAGAGCATTGGCTCCAAGTTCTATCTCCAACAGTACAGAATCAAGTCCTCCCCTCTAGAATGGGCAGCCCTACCCCTGTCTGCCTCCTCTGCTGCAGTGTCCTGGGGCCATCCCTGATCCTGTATAGGAGGCATCTTACCCCCAAGTCCTGCCATGGGCCCCCATCCTGGCTGGTCTCCCTGTTGTCTGGCCCCATTTGACAGGAAGGTTTACTTCTGCCAGCGTCTGGGGCAGTAGGTATGTGATCTTTCATGTGCTTCATTTGGGTACGCAGATTCTTAAATATACCCCTGGTATGTGGTTATTTCCATTTCTATTGGAAGCAAACTTCCTACCACTCAATGCTTACTGCCTTCCATAGGTACAAAGGCCCTGAGGCAGGGAAAGTGAGGAAGCCAGATAAGCCAGAGCCTGGTGGTGGGTGAGGCGGGGGAGGTGTTGATGCTCAGTGTTTGTTCAGTGGTCAAGGCAGATCTCCCGTGGGGTTGCCGGAAGGGAATCACTCCCCTTTACCACATCGTAAGAGCCTGAAACAGCCAGGCAGAGGTGGGCCTCAAAAACGCTGCAGCTGTGGAGGCAGAAGACTAATGGCCTTCCACCTGGACCTGCGTATCTCCTGGGAGGCTGAGGGGAGGGGGGCCTTCCCCCAACTCCAGCCCTAGTGTGCCACGTGATCCCAATGTGCAGCCGGGGGGGGGGGGGCCAGCTCACCCCAGAACCACCTGCCGGCCCCGATGGCATTTAAAGCCGACCCAGGAGCCAGAGCCAGCAGCTCTCAGCCAGGTGAGTGGAAGGCGGGTGGCCAGGGCTGGTTCCTGTGTGTGGGTGGGTTGGGGTGGGGGACAGTGGGTCTCTGGGCCCCTGTGGCTGTGTGGAGAGTGAGGAGGCTCCATTCCCTCGCCCCCAAATAATGCCAGAGCCAAGTGACCTGGCCCACGCAGGCCTTGTGAATGCCCTGCTTCACCCTGTCCTTATCAAACGGGGCCTTGGGGTTCCGGGTGCTTGCCTGGCCTGTGCAAGGCGTGGGGACCGTCCCCAATTCTGAAGAGGAAAAGCAAACACAGCTGAGGCTGGGTGCCGTGCTCACACCTGTAATGCCAGTTAGTGGGATTGGCTTGGCAGACACCGGGAGGAGAAAAAGAGGCAGCTTGCCAAGGTAGAAAGCTAGCAAGACCCCATGTCAATCAACAAGCCAGGTGTGGGGGTGAGGCCTGCTACCAGCCTCCGGGAGGCCATCAACAACACCAGAGTCTAAGAGCTCAGGGACAGTGCCCAGGCCGAGTTCAAACCCCATGACCCGCAGAAACCCCCAGCCTTGGTGTATTGGAGGATGGACCTGGAGCTCCCCACATGGGCCGTGTCCACCTGAGAGGCCCAATCACCCTGCCTAGCTTTGAACCTGGCACTGAAGCCCACCCAGCATGTGAAGCCCCTGGGGAACCAAAAAAAGAGCCAGATGGAGGCTCAGCCTCTGTGGTGGAAACAGATGCCCTGGTAGTGGGGCCCCTTGGCTCACCTTCCTGGTGAATAGGCTTCGACCCAGTGGGTGGTTTTCGGCTGGAAGCAAACCCTCCTTGAGGATGCAGCTGTGCAAGCCCCACTGACCCAGGCATGCGCATTGTGTGTGCACGCATGCCTGAGTGTGCTCGAGCCGCCCCCCAGCTTAGGTCTAGGCCTTGAGTGGGAGACTTGAGCTCCCGCTCTTCCTGGCTTTTTTTGGGGGGGGGGGGTGTCACGGGGCTTGAACTCTAGGCCTGGGCGCTGTCTCTGAGCTCTTCAGCTCAAGGCTACCACCCTACCCTTGAGCCAAGCCCCACTTCCCATTTTCTAGAGGTTAATTGGAGATAAGAGTCTCAGGTCCTTTTGTGTCTGAGCTGGCTTTGAACCTGGATCCTCAGATCTCAGCCTCCTGAGTAGCTAGGATGACAGGCGTGAGCCACCGTGTCCAGCTTTTCCTGACTTTTTTTTTTTGCCAGTTAATCGGAGATAACTTATCTCAGGCTTTTTTGCTTAGTCTAGCTTTGAACTGTGATTCTCCAGCTCTCAGTCTCCCGAGTAGCCAGGTTTGCAAGCCTGAGCCACGTGCAGGTGTACATGAGCACACGTGCATGCAGGTCCTGGAGTTTGAACTCAGTGTCTGGCCACTGTCCTGGGATTTTTCACTCTACCACTTGAGCCACAGCACCACTTCTGGCATTTCCATGTACGGTACCGAGGAATCAAACCTGAGTCTTCGTGCATGCTAGGGAGGCACTCTACTGCTAAGCCAAACTCCCGTCCCCCCTCCCTTTTTTTTGATAGTTAATTGACAGTAAAAGTCTCATGGACTTTCTTGTCCACACCGGCTTCCAGCTGCGATCCTCAGATCTCAGCCTCCAGAGCAGCTAAGATTATTGGCAGAAGCCACCATCACCAGGCTTGGTGCTGGATCTAGAAGGTGAGCTTGGGGCTGGAATGGGATGTTGGTAGTTAATGCTCTGAGGTTTTCTGAAACTGCAGATGTATCCAGACTTAGGACTGACTTCATAATTTCTATTTTTCATTTTGTAAAGTAATGCATGCATTGGATCAAAAATTCACTCCCTTTCCTCCCTTTTCCCTTCCTTCCCTCTCTTCTTCCTCTCTTCCCCTCTCCCCTCCTTTTTCCCCTCCCTCCACTTGGGTTGGAAGAGAGCTGGCACTGGGAGACAAGCCCTCTACCACTGAGCTACATCCCCAGCCCTGAATGGATGGCCATCTTTCCGTGGACTAGAGACACTCAGTTTGACAGTCTTGTCATCGCAAGCATAAACAACTGACTTGTACTAAAGTTACATAAGGCACTTCTATACCATAAGCCTTGTCGTTTGCTCAGCTGCAGGCTGCTGTTATGTCTCCTGAGCATCGAGTCAGTCTGTTAGCATGTTTAAGTATATTAGATGTTTTTCTTTTCCTGATAACGGAATTTGAAATCAGGGCCTTGACTTATGTGCTTGGCTGATGCTCTGTAGCTTGAGCCATACCTCCAGCCCAGTTTTTGTTATTGGGTTAAATGGAGATGGAATCATGCAGACTTTTCTTCCCAGGCTAGCCTTGAACTGAGATCCAGATCTCCATCTTCATTTTTTTTTTTTTTTGGCCAGTCCGGGGTTTGAACTCAGGATCTGAGCACTGTCCTTGGGCGTTCTCAGGGCTGGAGCTCTACCACTTGAGCCACAACACCACTTCTGCCTTTTTCTATGTATGTGGTACCAAGGAATTGAACCCAGGTATTGATGCATGCTAGGCGAGCACTCTACCACTAGGCCAAACTCCTGGTCCCTAGATCTCCATGTTCTAAGCTTGGATTACAAGCAAGAGCAAGCAGTGTCTGGATTTAAATGCATGTTTCGCCAGCCTTGAGCTAAGAAGCTCAGGACAGCGCCCAGCCCTAGCACACGCATGTGCACGTATGCACATGCGTACAGACACACACAAAGGGGAGGGGCATTTTCTGTCCCGCTTGCTTTGGCCATCAGAGATCAGGTTCCAGTCTTGTTTCCTTTTAAAGGATCCCTTCACTCCCGATGACCCAGGGCTGACCCCCAGCATCCCTGCCCTGCTGTCTCTGAATCCCCCCACACCCAAGAAGCTTTCACCAGTGACCCATGTCCTGGCCACTGAGTGTCTTTGTGATCGTCCACCTACAGGTGTTCTCCCAGCTCCCATCGGCATGCCTGTCTTGGACGCTCCTGAGGAGAGGCTGAGAAAATTTAAATACCGAGGCAAAGATGCGTCTGTGAGTATGAGGGCCATGTGGTCAGGACATCAACATGGGATGCAGAGGCCGGGAGTTTGGCCTGGTGGTAGGGTGCTTGCCTAGCATGCACGAAGACCTGGGTTTGATTCCTTGGTTCCACATACATAGAAAAAAAAAGTCAGAAGTGGTGCTGTGGCTCAAGTGGTAGAGTGCTAGCCTTGAGGAAAGCCCGAGGATAGGGCTTAGGCCTTGAATTCAAGCCCCAGGACTGGCAAAAAAAAAAAAAAAAAAAAAAATGCAAACTAGATGCGGAGGGCATACCTGTATCCCAGCACTGGGGAGGCTGGGGTAGGCCATCTCAGGTTCCCAAACTGCACATGCCATAGCAAGACCTTGTCTCAAAACAAAGTAGGGGTTAAGGGGCCTAGTGGTGGAGTGCTTGCCCAGCATGCATGAAACCCTGGATTGGATTCCCTGGTACCACATACACAGAAAAAGCCAGAAGTGATGCTGTGGCTCAATCTACCCTTGAGAAAACCCAAGGTCAGTGCCCAGGCCCTGAGTTCAAGCCTCAGGATTGGCAAAAAAAAAAAGGGGGGTGAGGGGGCCGGGGAAGGAGCCCAGTTGTGTCACCAGGTCTTAGATTCCATCCTCAGCACGGGGTGGGGGTGGGGCAAGGGCGGAAACAAATGGACTTGGGAATCAGACAACTGTGGACTCAAATCAGGATTTCTGTGAGGCCTTGAAACCACACACACAAAAATAACTTTTTTATGTGCTGGTATTGGGCTTGAACTCTGTGACCCTTTAGGATTACATGTGTTTGAGCCCACTAGCCCAGGCTTGAAACCACATTTTTTTTTTAATTAAAGAATTTATTAACATTGATTTTTATATCATATTTAAACCACATTTTTTAGAAAAAAAATTTTTTGGATCAGTCCTGGGGCTTGAACTGTGGGCCCAGGCACTGTCCCTGAGCTCTTCAGCTCAAGGCAACTGCTCTACCCCTTGAGCCACAGCACCACTTCGAGTTTTCTGGTAGTTCATTGGCGATAAGAGTCTCATGATATAGGAAACTAGTTAGAAGCCAGGCAAAGTAGCTCGTGATTATAAGCCCAACATTTAATGACTGAAGCCGGAAAATTTTAAGTTCAAGGCCTGCCTGGGCTATGTAGTAAGACCCTGTGTGAAAAGAAGAAAAATAGAACAATGCCAGAGCAAAGACTAGGAGCCCAGAAGCTCGTAGGGGTCAAAGGGACAAGATCTCCTTTCAACGAGATGTGCTTTAGCCCCCACACAGAGGCCCATAGGTCTCGGAGGGGCTCTGCCTTGCCACGTGCCACCACCCTGGCCCTACTTTCAAACAAGAAGGTGTCCTGACACATATAAACTTCTCATGCAGCTAGTGCCAGCTGGGGTCGAACTCACGGCCACACCCCCAGACCTTGCATTGGTTATTTTCAAGATACTGTCTGATTTGACACCCAGCCAGCCCAGGCTGGGGCTATGCTCCTATTTGTGCTTCCCTATATCACGGAGGATGTGGCTGCGAGCGTCACACCCACAGCTGGGATCGCAGGCTTGTGGCTCTGCCTAGCTTTGAACCTCAATTTCTCCGACCTTCATTGCTCAAGTAGCCAGGCTTACAGGAGTGAGCAACCAAGCTCAACTACCATACACTCTGTGGTAGTCCCCTAATACTTGATTGCCTTGTGACACTGAAGCTCTCCTAGCATTGGTTTGTTGTTGGTTTTTTTTCCCCAGACCTGGGGCTTGAACTCAGGTCCTGTCTCTAAGCTTCTCTGGCTCAAGGCTAGTATTCTACCACTTGAGCCACAGTGCTGACACCTAGTTTTTGTAACTTTATTCTGTGATGCATGCACAAGACAAAATAGGCCAGTGGCCCATTTCTCACCGTGTGCCCCTGTGGATAAGCGATGCATGACTGTAATTACTGCTTCAAAGTCTTTAGTCAAAACTCACTTATCAGGAACATCAAGTCTGCGAGGTGTCCAGAGATAAAAGAAAAAGCTTTTGTGTCTGTTGTGGGGCTTAAACTCTGGGCCTGGGCATTGTCCCTGAGCTCTTCAAGGCTGGTACTCTACCACTTGAGCCACAGTGTCACTTCTTTTTGTTTTTTTTTTAATTTAGGGCTAGGCACTGGTGGCTCATGTTTATGGTTCTAGCTGCTCTGGAGGCTGAGATCTGAGAATCGTGGTTCAAAGCCAGCCCAGGCAGAAAAGTCCACCTGAGACTCTTATCTCCAATGAACCACCAGAAAACCAAAAGTGGTGCTGGCTTTGACCTGAAGAGCTGAGGCACAGTGCCCAGGCCCAGAGTTCAAGCCCCAGGACCAGAAACAAAAACCACCCAGCCAAATGCTTTGAGACATGGCATGTGCAGTGCATGGCATCTGGGTGGACTTGCTGAGCAGTTTCTTTCTTTTCCTTAGGTGCTGCGGCAACAGAGGGTGGTGGTCAGCATGGAACTCCGAAAAGCCAGGAAAGACGAGCAGGCCTTGAAGAGGAGAAACATCACTCTCCCGTCCTATGACCCAGCTTCCGAAACTCCAGCCAAAGTGGTGTGTGGCATGTGACCAAGAGGCAGTGTGCCAAGAGCTCCTTCTCCACCCAGCTCTCTAAAGTGACCGAGTTTGAGAGATTCTGTTTGTGACTTTTCATTTAATTCCTTTCTTAAAAAGGGGAGTAATAGGCCGGGAGTTTGGCCTAGTGGTAGAGTGCTTGCCTAGCATGGACTGAGACCCGGGTTCAATTCCTTGGTACCACATACATAGAAAAAAACCACAAGTGGTGCTGTGGCTCAAGTGGCAGACCTCTAGCCTTGAGAAAGCCCCAGGGTAGTGCTCAGGCCCTGAGTTCAAGCCCCAGGACTGGAAAAAAAAAAAACATTAAAAAAAGGAGTAACATAGCCAGGCAATGGAAGCTGATGTAATCCTAGCTACTCTGGAGGCTGGGCTCTGAGGATTGTCATTTAAGGCTGGAATATTTCTCAAATGGAGAACTCCATTATATTTGTCTCAAAAATAATCAGAAAAAAAAAAAAAGCAGAGCTTGGAGATGTGACTCGGGTGGTAGAGGGCCAAACATGAGCAAGCAAGCTGAGCAAGCGGCAGGATCAAGTTCAAACTCCAATGCCATCTAGGGGTCGAGGTGGGGAGAAGAGATCAAGGTTAGAGCTAAAATGCCTTTGTTAGAAGGCTCTTGGATGGCTGAGAGTCTCGGATCTGTGTTCTATTTGGGGGAAGAGAAATTGCTGCCTTTGTTTTGGTTCTACTGCTAGGGATCTAATTTAGCCCTGAGGGTGAAGAAAGCAATCACCATTGAGCTACACTGCCTGTTCTTTTCCTTTTTAGTTTTTCAGATAGGCTCTTGCACTTTTGTACTTTTTCCATATATTTTTTTTATTGATAGAAGGGTTATATTCACCAGATAGAAGGCGCATTACTTCACAAACATTGATACCCTTTCTCATGTCTTGGTCCCCATTTCCCTCCCTCCACCCATACTTTTGTACTTTTTGCCCAGGCTAAGTTTGAACTAGGATTCTCCTATCTCTACACCTGAGTAGCCAGGTTTGCAGGCAAGAACCATATCTAGCACTTATTTCTTTTTCTCTTTGAGGCTGTCTTAGGCAATCCTGGCTGGCCTGGAACTTGTGATCCTCCTGTTTCAAGCCTCCTGAGTGTTTGGAATTAGAGGTAGATGACATCATATCCTGATGGAATGATGACTTCGAATTGAAATTTGTGTCTTGTTCTCGCTAAACCTGGAAATGGACGAAATGGGCGTTTATATAGTTCTAGGACTTAGCAGGAAAATCATTGAATGCCATCATTTTTTTTTTCCCCAGTCCTGGGCTTGAGCTCAGGGCCTGAGCACTGTCCTTGGACTTTCTCAAGGCTAGAGCTCTACCACTGGAGCCTCAGTACCACTTCTGGCTTTTTTCTATGTATGTGGTACTGAGGAATCAAACCCGGGTCTTTGTGCATGCTCGGCAAGCACTCTACCTCTAGGCTAAACTTGTGGCCCTGGATGCCATCATTCTGTGGATTGCTGTAGAGATAGCAGCCATGTGTCATGTTAAATTCAGTAGGCCTTGATGTTCCACTCAGGAAGGAATGAAGCAGAATGATGAATGAGGAGACAGGTTTCTGCCCCTTTATGAACAGATTCCTTTTTTAAAAAAATAAGATATAATTCAAAACTGAGATGCAATTGACTGCTTCCAGTGTGTACTATGTGTTCTCTCACGTTGTTTCAACCAGATCCTGTTTCTCACCTGCAGCTGGGACGCCCTGGCTGCTACGTATCCTATAGTCCCTCCCCACAGCCCTGACAGTGCCAAGCTACTGTAGCAAATGAGAAGGCATGCCATGTGACCTTCTTAAATTTATTTTTTAGTATCAATTGTGGTCATAGGTCTCTTTTAGTTTTCTTTCTGTCAGTCATGGGGTTTGAACTCAGGGCCTGGGTGTGCTGTCCCTGAGCTTTTACCCACTCAGGGCTAGCACTCTACCACTTTGAGCCACAGCTCCACTTCTAGTTTTCTGGAGATTCGTTGGTGATAGTCGTTTAGACTATTTCCTGCCCAGGCTAGCTTTGAGCCATAATTCTCAGATCTCAGCTTCTTTAGTAGCTAGGATTATAAGCGTGAGCCACTAGTGCCTGGCTAGTTTTTTTTTTTTATTTCTTTTGGTGGCTGTGCATTTCTAGGACTTTCATTTAGGTTCATTTCTTGGGGTATATTTTGGTCATAGTTCCCTTGCTGTTTATTAGTTCTGTAAGCTCAGTAGTTGTTTCTGTACTTTTCATTCCTCAGTTTAGTAACTTGGGTCTTTTTTTCTCTTGGAAAGTCTCCCTGAAGATGTTGTTTTGTTGATCATTTTCAAGATTATTGGAAAAGAGTTTTGTATCATTTTCTATTTTCCCATTGTGATTCTATTCAGTCATCCCTCCCTCCCTCCCTCCCTCCTTTTTTTTCTTTCTTCCTTCTTTCCTTCCTTCCAAAGATTGAGCCCAGGGCTTTCTACATGCTCCATCCTTTGGGTCACATCCAATCCATCCTTGTGTTCTTGATACAGACTCACTACTTTCACTGGTTTCAAACATTCAATCCTTCTGCCTCTATTTCCCAGGTAGTCTAGATGACAAGCATGAGGCCCTAGTCCTGGTTTCCTTCTGCTTTAGGGTGTTTTCATAGAGGAGGGGAATCTGAGGGGCCCTTACTTTTTTATTTTTCCTTTTTTTGGGGGGGGGGCTGCATGGGGCTTGAACTCAGCCTGGGTGCTGTCCCTGAGCTCTTTCAGTTCAAGGCTATCACCCTACCCTTGATCCAAGGCCCACTTCCCGTTTTCTAGAGGTTAATTGCAGATAAGAGTCTCGGGTCCTTTTGTATCTGGGCTGGCTTTGAACCTCAATCCTCAGATCTCAGCCTCCTGAGTAGCTAGGCTGACAGGCGTGAGCCACCGTGGCTGGCCTATTTTTCCTTCTATATACACAAACATGTTCTTACTGCACAGAATAAAAAAGGAAGGTCCTGGGGAATGTACGTGAGGAATTCTCTTTGTGCGTGGGGAGCGCCCCCCTGTGACCTATGACCTATGCCACGGACCCGCATACATAGCCGGCCTGCCACTTATGCTGGCCTGTCTCATCACCTGGATGCCCTGCTCTTGCTGTTTGTGTTTCCTCTTGGCGGGGCAGGGGCTCTCACCTGGATGTGTGTCTTCTTGCAGCCCGGCCTCTCTCTGGAGGAAATAATTGAAGGTGTGAATGGCTCTAATCCCGTCATCTGGTTTGTGGCCACCCAAGCAGCCAGGTATGGCCAACCCCGGGGCTACTCTTTGCAGGTTTATAACCAGAAAGGGGTGCAGTGGACTGTATCCAATCTTGGGATTAGAAAAGGAAAAAAAAAAGCCATAAAATTCAGGGAAAGGCTCCTGCATTCACAAACAGATCGCTAAGCTACCTTGTCCTTGAGGGCAGCTTAATAGATGCCCGCGTGTGGACAGAGATGAATGACTCGATTTACATTGGCGCCTGCGGGAATGCAGCTCGTAGATAATACCTGAAGGCAAAATGCTGCTGTGTTTCAGGGCTGCGGAGTGAACACTGCAGGCTAAACAACAGATTCTGAAGGAAGTCTGGCCCAGGGGTTTGCCCCATCTGGTTATTAGGGGGTGTGGCTTTGGGCAGGTGGCTTGGACGGGGTGGGGCTTGATGGCAGGGCCTGGGTTATTGAGCCTGCTGGGTGAGACTCCAGCACTGCAATATGAGTGTGTGTGTGTGTGTGTGTGTGTGTGTGTGTGTACACACGTGTGTATAATCACACCATTATCAGATAGTTAGAACAGATGGTCCTGTACATGGATCTAGAAAGCACAATCTTCCCTCCCTCCCTCCCATGACATTTCCCCCCCACCTGCTCCCTATCCTTGCACAGGAAAATGCTCTCGCAGGAAAAGAACCCTCCTCTGAAAGTGATCATAGAAGCGGGGCTCATCCCCAGGCTGGTGGAATTTCTGAAGCCCTCGCTGCACCCCCACCTGCAGCTGGAGGCTGCCTGGGCTCTGACCAACATTGCCTCGGGGACTTCGGAGCAGACGCGGGCGGTGGTGGAGGGGGGCGCCGTGCCGCCCTTGGTGGTGCTCCTGTCCTCCCCGCACATGACCGTGTGTGAGCAGGCCGCCTGGGCCCTGGGCAACATTGCAGGTGAGGCGCTCGCTTGCTTGCCGTGGGGGTGGACTTGTTTGGGTTGTGGGGTGCACCTGACATCCCCGTGTCCCTCGATGCGCTGTGCAATTCACAGTCAAGTTGAAAGCAGAGGGTGCACAGCATGCTAAAGTCACGGGGTTCCGAAGGACGCCTGCCAGAAGGGCCCAGGAAGGAAGGGGGGGCGTACTAGGTCCTATGAAAATCATTAAGGGAACGTATTGGAAAATGTCTTCTGGCCAGTGTGTTGTACACAGACTGATACATTGAATTGAAACCCTTTTGTAGAACTAGATAATTACGCTTACAACTTTATTTCCTTAGCTTGGGGTAAAAAGTCTGCCCTCAGGGTGGGCGCAGTGGCTCACACCTGTAATCCTAGCTACTAAGGAGGTTGAGATCAAAGGATTGTGGTTCAAAGCCAGCCCGGGCATGAGTCGTCCCTGAGACTCTTATCTCCAGTTAACCACTTGAACCACAGCGCCACTTCAGATTGTCAAGGGGTAGAGCGGTAACCTTGAGTGGAAGAGCTCAGGGACAGCACCTAGGGCCAGAGTTCAAGCCCCACAACGGACAAAAAAGTCTGCCCTCAAAATGTAGCCTTGGGTGTCACTCAAAAGTGAGAGTGATGGGCCGGAAGCATAGCCTAGTGGCAGAGTGCTTGCCTAGCATGCACGAAGCTTTAAGTTTGATTCCTCCATACCATGTATATAGAAAAAGCCGAATGTGATGCTATGGCTCAAGTGGTAGAGCTGTAGCCTTGACAAAGCCCAAGGACAGTGCCGCGGCCCTGAGTTCAAAGCCCACAACTGGCAAAAAATTTATTACCTAGCATGTATGCAATCCTGAGTTTGATTCTCCAATACTGCAAAAAAAAAAAAAAAAAGTAAAATTTAAAGCTAGGCCAGGTCTGGTGTCTCAGACCTGTAATTCCAGTTACTTAAGGAGGTGGAAATAGGAATGCAGTTCAAGGTCAACCCAGCCCCAAATAGTTATCAAGACCTTATCTCGCAAACCCAGCCTGGTAAGGTGGCCCTGGAATCCTCACGACTTGGGAGATGGAGGGAGGTGGATCTCCAAGGTCAACCTCTGGCAAAAGCCTGAGACTCTGAGGGGGGCGAGAACCTGGCTCAAGTGTGGAGCATTTGTGAACATGTTTGAAGTCTTTGAGTTCAATCTTCATATTCCTCCCCACTCTCCCTCCAAAAAAACCATACGAGTAATCTTAAAATTGCTGTGTGGATGTAGAGCTTGATACTATGGTCTGTCAAGGTAGGAAATGAATGCTGGAAGGGTGGGAAGTCCTATGTTTTCTGGCTGAAATCAACTACTCTCTGGGGGGGGGAGACCACTTAACTGGACCTTTTAAGATAGCGTGGGTACATGTATGCACATGTGCATGCTGACACTGGAACTCAGAGCTTCATGCTCTCGTCTGGGCGTTTTTTCTTCCCTGCTTATAGCTAGCACTCTCACCACGTGAGCCACTCTGCCTTTTTGTGCTGGCTGATTGGAGCTAAAGAGACTTGGGAGATTTGTCTACCCAGACTGACTTCAAACCATGATCCTCAAATGTCAACTTTCTGAGTAGCTAGAATTATACACCTAAGCTACTAGCATCCAGCTTCCCATCAGGGCTTTTGGCAAATGAAGATGGCTCTATCATGGAGCCAGCTCAAACACTGGCAAGTGGGACATAAAATAATGGCTTTCACAATGCATGCAGGGGCAACCTGGGTAAAATAGCCAGACACCTTCTCAATAAGGCAGGTGTGGTAGCAGAAACCTGCGATCCCAGCTTCACAAGCGATCTTAATACGATAGGCAAAATCTTGAGCCTACGTGAATGATGCTGCCTGACTGCTTGCCAACCCCTGTGGACCCCGATAGGTTGTTCTGAATTGGATTTGAAAGGCATTGCTTCATGCCAAGGCCTCTGCTGCCAGCTGCAGAGGGGTCCCTGCTTGTCATAGGAATAACCATCCAACAGATCCCCAGGAGAGCCAGGATCTGGTTCCTGGTTTGCCTGGCTACTTGACAAACCCCAAGAATGAGCTATAGTCTCTGATCCTTCATATGAACTTTTGAAGTTAGACACTTATTGCAAAATTCACTTTGTTCTCTCTTTGGATGTCATTCTTTGATCTATTTGTAGGCGATGGCCCAGAATTCAGGGACCTTGTTATCTCCAGCAATGCCATTCCACACCTGCTGGACCTTATGAGAGCAGACATACCGGTGAGTGTCTTTAAACCACCACACCCAGGAAGATGCCCACGTCCACGTGAGAAGCAGGGAAAGGGCTTGGCACCATAGCTGGACTACGGGTCTGAGTGTGTTTTGAGTAAAGACTGAGTTAGATTTGTTGTTAGGGACCAGTAGCATGAATGTTTCTCTGAAGGAACTGGTAGAGGTCCGTTGCAGTGTGGATGCAATGCTGGGATTTGAACTCTGAGCCTCATACTTGCCAGGGCAGTACTCTACTACTTGACCACCTTCCATTTAGGCGGCTCAGACAGATGGTTCCAGTTTTGATTGGGTTCAGTAGGTGTCTAGGTTTGAGGCTTATCTTAGGGTCCAAGTCAACTAAGGTGGTAACAACACAGGAAATTATGCTTAGAAAGTTGTGGTTTAGAAACTGTGTTGTAGCCAGGTATAGTGGTTCCTGACTACCTCCCAGCTATGAGGGGTGGGAGATGTAGCAGGTTTAGCGACCAAGGCCTGCCTTGGGCAAAAGTAGGAGACCCTGTCTGGAAAAAAAGGACTGGGGTATTGCTTAATGAATAGTGTTGGACTTAGCAAGTGAGATTCTGAGCTCAATTCCTAGTACTGCAGAAGAAAAAAAGGAAGAGAAAGAAGGGAAGGGAAGAAAAAGGATGGAAGGACGGAGGGAAAGAAGAATAGAAGGAAGAAAACAGAGGCAGCATAGGAAAAAAGATCGTGGAAGAGGTCAGACATTGGGTTGTGACATTCTTGACAGAATTAGACTGGCAGAACAAATGAGTGATTCCTGCTCAGAGATTTTGTTGAGAAACTATGAGGCCATCAAGTGAGTCGTGTGGGAAAAGACATTTTGAAGGACGGTCCCCTCTGACAGATCCTCCATGTAGCATTTGAATCCTCCTCCATCCAGCAGCAGTCTAGAACAAGTCTCTACTTGGCGCACGCATGCTTTGGCTGGGGCTTGGTCAAGACCGATGGAGAGGGGCGAGCTGCCTGTGTTTTTCCTGGTTACAGATCAGCTTTCTGCGCAACCTCACATGGACCTTGTCCAACCTGTGCCGTAACAAGAACCCCTACCCCAGCAAGGAGGCTGTGATGCAGATGCTGCCCCGCCTCGCCCTCCTCCTGGGCCACAACGACAACGAGATCCTGTCTGACACCTGCTGGGCCCTGTCCTATCTCACCGATGGCCACAACCAGCGTATCGAACAGGTGGTCAACATGGGTATCCTTCCCCGGCTCGTGGAACTCATGTCCTGCCCCGAGCTCAACGTCCTGGTAAACATCGCCCCACATTCTTCCCTTCTGCACCCCCGCCATTCTTCTCAGCCGGCTCAAATCCTAGTAGATGTTCCAGAACTTTCTCTACCTGAAATTGATAACTAGAAAAGGAAATAGAAATGGACCAAGTGATAAATGGTTAAGAATCCTGCCTGTCAGGAAAAAGGTCCTTGCACCCTTCCTTTTCCTGCTCATATAATTTGGATTTCTTGTGTAAATACAAAGGGAGATTTCTTCTTCTCTCTCCAGTTGCTTCTCGGATTACCTAGGTGCAGGTAAAAGCATCACTGGCACTTTGAACAGGTTCCTACCACGCTGAGTCGTGGGTGCTGGCTAGGTGCTTCTCCTAGGCCCGTGTAAGGTCATGTAGTGGCATCTCCTCTGAGTTAGTACCCTGTTGCTCAGGTAGTTCTGGAAATAGTGCTGGGAGCATGAAGGGGAAAGGGAATAAGAAAGATTTTCTTTTTTAGGCAGTGCTGGGGTTGAATTCAGGGCTACCTGAGCCATACCCCTAGTTCTGTTGCTTGTTTGTTGTTTACATAGGGTCTTGTGCTTTTGCCTAGGCCAGCCTCAGTCCTTCTACCACTGCCACCTGAGGAGCTGGGATTAGAGATAGCTCTTATCCTGCCATTTTGTTTTTGAGGTAACTGTTTCACTAACTTTTGCCTCTGCTGGCCCTGGCACTGAGATCCTCTGATCTCTGCTTTCAGTGCAACTGGAATTATAGGCAGGTGCCACCATGCCCAATTTTTACAACTTTTTTTTTTTTGCCAGTCCTGGGCTTGAGCTCAGGGCCTGAGCACTGTCCTTGGACTTTCTCAAGGCTAGAGCTCTACCACTTGAGCCTCAGCACCACTTCTGGCTTTTTTCTATCTATGTGGTACCGAGGAATCGAACCCAGGTCTTCGTGCATGTTAGGCAAGCACTCAACCACTAGGCCAAACTCCTGGCCCTAAGACAACTTTTTATAGAAGTTCTGGGGCTCAGTTGAAGCTGCTCCAACAAGGCTGTGATTGACCTGCAGAGCTGCTTCTCTGCGGTGTCACAGGTGTAGAATCCTGATAGGTTAGGAAAATTGGAATGGTTAACCGACTCCATTGTCCTAGGTACAGAGAACTTTGGATTGATCCATGGTCAGTCTACTGAGGCATTTGTTGCTTTGAGTCCAATCATGGGGCTTCCTGCAAACCTTCAGGGTCACTGAGAGGCAGCGCATGCCCAGGTCAGGCAATGCCTCTGGGTTCTCCTAGTCCCATTTAGAAAGACTGCAGTCACAAACGCTAAACACAAATGTGATCCGCACTGTCACTGGCTTAGCATCGTCCCCCAGTTGAAAAGGTAACGAAGGTGGTGGCGTTTCCTTTTAAGTACCAGGGTTTGAAGTCATAGCCCCTGGCTTGCTAGGCAAGCCCTCTCTCAATTGAGCCATGCCCCCAGCCCTTTTTTGCTTTAATTTTTCTGATAGGGTCTCATGCGTGTGCCCAGAGTCGTCTGGACTGCTATCCTCCTATTAATGCCTTCTGCAGAGCTGGGATGACAGGTGCGCATGCACCTTGCTGAAGGTGTCTCTTGCCTCTCAGAAGAAAGCCAGCAAGAACCTGAAACTGGCTGGAAAACAGCCACTGAGATTTGTTGCACGGCGAGGGTGATGAGGATGGTTACAGTTCCCAAGATGCCCCTGGGCATGGGGCTCCAGTGGGCATGTTTGGGAGGGCACAGGGCTCACGTGATGACGGCTCTGTGTCTCATCTTGCCCCTCCAGACCCCTTCTCTCCGCACCGTGGGCAATGTCGTCACCGGAACAGACCAGCAGACACAGATGGCCATAGACGCGGGCGCGC
Organism: Megascapheus bottae; assembly: GCF_031878675.1. NCBI lineage: Eukaryota > Metazoa > Chordata > Mammalia > Rodentia > Geomyidae > Megascapheus > Megascapheus bottae. The sequence continues at coordinate 3,654,811 of NC_143542.1, read as the reverse complement.
TGAAGGTGTTACCCCAGCTCCTGAAACACCCCAGATCCTCCATCCAGAAGGAGGCCATGTGGGCCCTGAGCAACGTGGCCGCCGGACCCCGTCACCACATCCAGCAGCTGATCGAGGGTGGCATCCTGCCTGGTTTGGTGAGGATACTAAGAAATGTAAGTAAGTGGCACACAAGGTGTGCCAGCCCGTGGCCCTCCCAGTGGCCCTGGCCCTCCCGGTTGCATTGCAGGCTAGAAAGAGAAGCCTGAGGGGTTGGATGCCTAGTTGGGGCCATTCCGCAGGGCCACTGTCCTTGGAAACTCCGCAACTGTAATTTCTGGTTTCTATATGTGGCTGGACTGTTTATTCTTCTCTGTAGGCAGACATAGGGGGAAAAGCGAACCTTGGACTTTGCAGGATCCTGAGGTGTAAACGCTCTGTTCCTGCAGGGAGAATTCCGAGTCCAGAAGGAAGCTGTGTGGACAGTGGCAAACTTCGCCACAGGGGCGTCAGTGGACCAGTTGTTCCAGCTCGTCCACTCGGGCGTCTTGGGGCCGCTGGTGAATCTACTCAAGGTCCCCGACATTCGGCTCATCGTCATCATCCTCGATGTCATCGCACACATCCTCCAGGTGGGCGCAAAGCCACCTCTCTGCACCTGTGTTCTTATTCCACCGTTGGTTTTTAATGTCATTTACTATGAAGGTGTTACACACAGGGGCTACCATTTCATGGCGAGCTTTGAGTATTTTCTTCTTTTGGACAATGGCACCCCTTCTTTTGCTTTCCCCCAGTTTTTCCCTCTCTGCCCACAATTTTTTTATTTTTTGTCGGTTGTGGGATTTGAACTCTGGGCTTGGGCGCTGTCCCTGAGCTCTTCAGCTCAAGGCTACCACCCTATCCCTTGAGCCACAGTCCCACTTCCCATTTTCTAGTGGTTAATTGGAGATGTGTCTCACAGGCTTTCATGTCCAGGCTGGTTTTGAACTGCCATCCTCAGATCTTGGCCTCCTGTGGATTACACACTAGGATTACAGGCGTGAGCCACTGCGCCCAGCTTGCCCACATTTTTTTCTTGTGTTTTTTTGCTTTTTTCCACAAGTTTTTTTTTTTAATGTGCTTATATATATTATATATTTGGTCAGTGCTAGGGATTGGATTGGGAATCTTGTAATTGTTAGGTTAATTCAGGATAACTGTTATTTCCTATCTTCGAATATATCTTCTATTTTTATTGTTTTTGTGGGGTTTTCTTTGTTGTTGCTTTGTTTTTTGTTTGTTTTGGTGGTTAACTAGTGATAAGAGTCTCATAGGCTTCCCTGCCTGGGCTGGCTTCAAACCATGATCTTCAGATCTCAGCCTTCTGAGTAGCTAGGATTATAGCTCACCCTCACGGTCCCACCTGGCCACACATTCTGCCAACAGCACAGAAACGGACATCTCACACAGTGACTGCTGCCTTTATGCCAGGGTCTGTACGCCAGGAGCTTTTCTGGGTGTTTAGAATATGGTGGTATATAGACTTGTTCATTTACTTGTCCTAATCCTGGAGCTTGAATTCAAGGCTGGGGTGCTGTCCCTAAACTTTTGTGTTCAATGTTGGTACTTTACTACTTGATCCACAGCTCTGCTTGTGGCTTTTTGATGGCCAATTGGAGATAAAAATCTCATGGACTTTCTGTCCGGCTGGGCCTAGAATTGGGAATCTCAGATCTCAGCCTCCTGACTAGCTAGGATTACAGGTGTGCCACCAGTGCCCAGGGTCATGTTTCTTGGTTTGAGATGAGGTGGCACAGGTTGGTCTCTTGCCTTAGCCTCCTGAGGGCTGGGGTTATTTTTCTGTATGACCGTGCCCTGCTCTCATGCCTTTATGCTAGTGGAGATTGTGTGTTAGTGGAAAGGGAGTTCTGGGTAAAGAAAACCAGATAAAAGGGAAGTGAGGGCCGGGAGTTTGGCCTAGTGGTAGAGTGCTTGCCTAGCATGCATGAAGGCCTGGGTTCAGTCCCTTGGTACGACATAGAAAAAAGCCAGAAGTGGTGCTGAGGCTCAGATGGTAGGGCTCTAGCCTTGAGAAAGCCCAAGGACAGTGCTCAGGTCCTGAGCTCAAGCCCAGGACTGGCAAAAAAAAAAGAAGGGGGGGGTTGGGAGAGGAAGTAAGGGTCCAGGTGGAGAGCAGGCCGAGCCCTCACCCGGTAACTGGATAGGAATGGCCTCCGAGCGGAGATGGGAAGGAGCGAGGAGTGGTGTGGGGATTTGAGGAGAGGGTGTGGCGAGAGCTCAGGCCTATGCAGGGTGATGAGGCCCACGGGGGCTGGCAGGCAGGAGGCAGTGACTAATTCTGTGAAACGTAACGCAGAGAAACCCACAGAAAGTTTAAAGCAGGACAAAGCCAGTGAGTGGGCAGCCAATTAGAACAGCGTTGCTCCAGGAAGGAACAAGCAGATAGCGGCAGTGACTGCTGAGGCCCATGGTAAACTTGTGTCCACCTGTGTGTCTGCAAGGGCGGGAGAGACTGCGAGGCACTGACCCATGAGTCTAGAAAAGTCTTAGCTGTCACATAAACTAAAGTTAACCCCAATAGTCACCTACCATTTGAGTTGCTTCTATATGACAGCAGCACCAATGGAATTTGGCCTGCTAAGCCACACCCCCTCCTCAGTCCTGTTGTAGACAGGGTCTCAGGCTAACTTTGCCCGGGTGGACCTCAGATCACAGTGCTCCTGCCTCTCTGCCTCCAGGAGAGCAATGTACTGGGACAGCCTCTAGAGTATCTTAACCTAAATATTTATGGAGTTAGCTATCTAGGACTGGCTTAGCCCGACAGTTCTGCCTCAGGGTTGGTGATGCATTAGGTTTAGTTAAGGTATCATGGGGGGAGGTGAGGGGGAGGAGGCACTGACTCACACCTATGACTGAGATTCCAGATACCCAGGAGGATTGTGGTTTGAGGCCAGATGGAGAAAAGTTACAGAAACTTCATCTCTGCCTAACAGTATCGGTGCCCGTCATCCTGATTAACATGGGATGTCATGGGTGGGAGAATAATGTGCTAAGAACTGGCAAAAAAAATGTAAATCTGTGTCTCCTTCCCTCCCTCCTTTCCCCTTTCTCTTCCCTCCCTTCATTCCTTCCATCTCTCCTTTCTTCTCTCCTTCCCTTCTTCCTTCCTTCCCTTTTGGCAGTACTGGGGTTTGAACTAAGGGCCTTGTGCTTTCAGGCAGACTCTACCACTTGAGGTATGCCTCTAGCTCCTCCCTTTTTTGTCTTTTTTGGTACTGGGGAATCGAACCCAGAATGTTGCACTTGCTAGGCAAGAGCTTTTACCACTGAGCTACACCCTATCCCACCTCTAGCCCTTTTTACATTAGTTGTTTTAACTACGGTCTCCTACTTTTGCTCAGTGCCAGGCTCAGATTGTAATTCTCCTACCTCTGCCTTCAATCCTACTTGAGTTTCTTTGCTTGAGGCAGTAACTGACTTTGGGCCTTCAGATAGGACGTGAGGCTAGCAAAATTTAGACAAGCAAGCCCTGGCAAAACAAAGGTGTGATCTATGGCACATTTTTGTGCTGCTGCTCATCTCCTCATAAAATAGTAACAAAAATGCTCTTTAGGCTGGGCGCTGGTGGCTCAGACCTGTAATCCTAGCTGCTCAAGAGGCTGAGATCTGAGGATCACTGTTCAAAGCCAGACCAGGTAAAAGTCCACTCGAGTTGTACCTCCGTTAGACCTGAAAACCAAAAGTGGCACTGTAGCTTAAGTGGTAGAGTGCTAGCCTTTAGCTGAAGAGCTCAGGGACAGAGCCCAGGCCCAGAGTTCAAGACCCATGACCGACCAAAAAAAAAAAAAATGCTCTTCAGGAGAACAATGCCAAAATACTTTCTTTTTTTCTTCTCGTGTGTCTGTCTGTCTTTTCCCCACCTTCTCCAAATAAGCCATTTGGCTTACAGCGCTTGCTTCTCCAACCTTTGTCCTTACTGTCCCTGCTTCAGGAATGTTGTTTTTCTGGCCAGTGAAGTGTCATTATGTTTGGGACAACTTTCCAGTCTGGCCTTCGTGTATCTTGTTACTTTCTCTCTAAGGGTTTACCAGATCCTGCTTGCTTGGTTTTACTAGTGTTGGGGCTAGAACCCAGAGCCTTGTTGAGTACTTGACCACTGAGTTCCATATATATATATATATATATATTATATATATATATGTTTTTTTGCCAGTCGTGGGGCTTGAACTCAGGACCCGAGCACTGTCCTTAGACTTTTTTCTCAAGGCTAGAGCTCTACCACTTGAGCCACAGCACCACTTCCAGCTTTTCTTTTTTTCAGTGCTCAGGCCCTGAGTTCAAGTCCCAGGACTGGCAAAAAAAAAAAAGCACATATCCAAAGACTTAAGTGTAGTAGTACATGCCTGTAATTGCAGCAACTTGAAAGGTGGAGAGAGGGTTTTGCCCAGGCCATCCTTAGACCATGATCTTCCTATCAAAAAAGAACTAAAGGACTGAGAGCATGGCTTGGGGTGGGGGGGTGGGGTAAAACACTTGCCTGGCAAGCAGGAGATTTTGAGTTCAAATCACAATATGGCACAAAAATCGCAGGCGTGTGTTTGTGTTTGGTGTAAACATACATGTGATCTAGAAATCCTTATTTTGTGCATGAAAATGAGCATAAGTGAATATGTAAAAAAGCATGCTTCTATACGTAAGATGTACATGCTTGTTTTTCATGAACATGCGTGGATTTACATGCACGTACCTGCTGCATTCCGTTGCGGGTGGGAATATTATTATTACAATCCTATTATTATTACTATCCCTCATGGGGCCTGAACTCTGGGAGGGGGGCTGGGTGCTGTCCCTGACCTCTTCAACTCAAGGCTAGCGCTCTACCACTTGAGCCACAGCATCACTTCTGGTTTTCTGGTGGTTAACTGGAGATAAGAGTCTTACAGACTTCTGTGCCTGGACTGGCTTTGAACCACAATCCTCAGATCTCAGCCTCCTGAGAGAGTAGCTAGGGTTACAGGCATGAGGGGGGGCGGGATTATATATTAATGTCACAAGCATGTGAAGGGAGAAGGTGGCGACATCTCCAGTCACCCTGGGGAGGGGAGACTGCAGCCCTTGTGGCCAAGCAGGGATGTCTTGGCCCCCCTGAGATGAGGATGAGGCGGAAGTGGGGTCCAGGTTGCCTGGGGTCTCATGAGCTGCACCCTCCACCCCCACAGGCAGCAGAGAAGACGCAGCAGCAGGCTTGCCTGCGGCAGCTGATAGAAGAGCTCGGTGGCATAGAGCGCCTGGAGGCCCTGCTCATGCACGACAACCCCCGTGTGAGCCGAGGTGCCCTGGCCATCGTGGACAAGTACTTTGGAGAGGTGAGTGGTCCTTCCCCCACCCCCACAGAGCGCAGCCCCTCTCCACCCTGAGGGAGGGGAAGATAGTGTGGGCCTTGTCCCCTGTGCATGGTCTCGAGTCTACTTAAGCCACAGATCCATTTTATAGCTTAAAAAAAAAAATTGGTGATAAGAGTCTGAGTAGACTTTCCTGCTCAGGCTGGCTTCGAACCTCAATCCTGAAGCACTCAGCCTCCTGAGTGGCTAGGATAAAGGCCCGAGCCACGGTCCCTGTGGCTCGTGTTGATGCTGGCAGAATCACGCTTTCCTTGCCGCCTTTTGGAGAGCATGGGGTAAGACAGAGAGCACTGGCCTGGCAAGCTTGAGTCCCTGAGTTTAAATCCCCTGTGTTGCTAGGCTTATAAGCAAGTACCATCATGCCAGGCTCTCCATTCTTTTTCAAGACAGGATAATATTCCATGATATACATCTACCATAGCCTGTTTAGAATTCGTCCATCAGGGGATTCGAATTGCTTCTGCCCTTTGAGTATTATGAGTAACACGGCTATGAACGTGACTGAACACATAATCGATTAGAGCTCCTGCTTCGAATTCACAAATAGAATTAGTGGGTCAGAGGGTGTTTGGTTTTTTTGGTTTGTTTTTCATGTTGTTTCCTGGCACTGGGGCTTGCCCTCAGGGCCTCACATTTGTTCAGCTTGCTTACTCATGGCTGGAACTCGACCACTTGAGCCACCTTTCCCTGGCCTTTTGCAGCTGGGCCTGTTCTGGTTATTTTAGAGATGGAGTCTTGAGTTTTTTTTCTGCCCACGCTGGCCTTCAACCATGATCCTTCTAGCTCAGCCTCCTGAGTAGCTAGGATTATAAGTATGAGCCATTGGTACCAGGCTGGTATCTTTTGTTTCTTTCTTTTAGCTTCTGAAGAACTTCATACCATTGTTCATGGTGATTGTGCCTTTTCTTTTTCGTTCTTTCTTTCCTTTTTTATTTTTTCCAGTCCTGGGGGCATGAACTTGGGGCCTGAGCACTGTCCTTGAGCTTCCTTAAGGCTAGAGCTCTACCATTTGAGCCACAGCACCACTTCTGGTTTTTTCTATGTCTTACCTAGGAATCGAACCTGGGTCTTTGTGCATGCTAGGCAAGCCCTCTACTACTAGGCCAAACTCCTGGCCCTGCTTTAGTTATTTTTCAGATGGGTTCTTGAGATTTTGCCCAGGTCCAGCCCTGTAGCATAACTGTCCTCTTCAGACCTCATAGATATTAGATCCCTTACCTGGCTTATTGATTGAAATGAAGTCTCGTTAACTTTTGCCCAGGCTGCCATCGAACAGTGAGGCTCTTGTTCTCTGCTTCCTGAGCAGCTGGGATTACAGGTGTGAGCTGTCACGTCCAACGTTTGATGGTTCTTCATGCCCCTGAACTCTTCTACTTTGAAATGGTGAAGATGGTCGGTCTTTGTGACAAACGTTTTCCCCACAGACACAACTGCATTTAGAGTTCACCCTAAGCATTTCCAGGCTCTCTCCTCAGAGTGGGGTCCCAGCCACTGAGGGCAAACAAGGTGTAAGAGGCCCCAAGGCTGTCATGATGCCTGTCTTCCCTGAAGGAAGAAGAAGAAGAAAAACCCGTCATTTTCTTCATCCTCTGCCAAGACTGTGGGTGGCAGGTCTTCTATGTGAAGTCAGTCTCTAGCCCTGAGACTGACACCCAGGTATTCCAGGCTAACTTCTTTGAGAGGCAGTACCCCGATAGCTCTAAGTGGCACAGATGGAAAACTTTTAAAACTTAATAAAACGTTCAATACTTACTTCGACCTCTTAGGTTTGAAATCTTAAAAGTCGCCCAAAGGGCCAGCCTGTTGGAAGTCAACCCATGGCACTGTGATACCAGGAAGGGGATGTGAGGACTTACTTACTCCCTGTTCTCCCTCTCGGGCTGCAGTCCACACTTCTGATTAGCATCGTAGTCTTTTTCTACTTTTTTTCCCCCCCTCTGTTAACTAGGGATTGCGCTCAGGGCTTCACTCTCCAGACAAGTGCTCTACCGTTTTAATCACGACCCCAGTCCTTTTGTTTTTTAGCATGCTTTTCAGAGAGGGTCTTACATAGTTATTGCCCAAGATACCCTCCAAGTGTGATCCTCCTATCTCTGCCTCCTGGGTAGCTGGAAGTAGAGGCATTTGGCACCACATCTGGCTGCCTTTTGACTGCTTAAAAAGCAGCAGGTCTCCCATTCGTACACTGAAGTTGAGAGGAGGTGGTAGATTAACTTGTTTACAAAAGTAGGCCTTTTTTTTTGGTTCAGGGGTTTGAATTCAGAGCCTCATGCATGCTAGGCAGATATTCTTTAATACTGAGTCACCCCTCTAGCTCTCTTCTGTGCTATTATCTAGTTATCTATTAATTTTTTCATATATTTTTATTGTAATTATTAGAAGGGTTACATTATATTCATCAGATAGAAGGTACATTTTGTTACAATATTTCACCTTGTTATCTGATATATTTTATACATGTTCAGTTAGTTATCTATTAATTTATCTTTATTTCTTGTCAGTTGTGGGGCTTGAACTGTGGGCCTGGGCACTGTCTCTGAGCTCTTCAGTTCAAGGCTAGCACTCTACTACTCGAGCCACAGCACCACTGCTGGTTTTTTGGTGGTTGATTGGACATAAGAGTCTTACAGACTTTAGTGCCCAGGATGGCTTTGAACTGCAATCCTCAGATCTCAGCCTCCTGAGTAGCTAGGATTACTGGCTTAGGCCATCCTCATCCAGTTGTGCTGTTTATTTTTGAGAGAGGGTCTTACCTTTTGGCCAGGCAAACCCCGCACTCGTGTTGCCCGACCACAGTGGAGATGGTGGGGGTTCCCCAGGGTGCCCAGCTTTTGGTTGTAATGGAGGAGGAAGGCTCTCCTCCATTTCTCTTTTGCTTGGGCTGGCTTCAAACTGCAACCTTTCCATCTCAGCCTCCCTAGTAGCAAGGGCTACAGGCATGAGACGTCATTACCAGTGTGAGACAGATTAGGAGTTTGCAACTGTTTAAATGTTAAAGTTTAGTTACCCTCCCACATGCTCTACCTTTGACTCCACTCGACTATTGTTCAGTCCCAGCCGTGACACAAAGAGACTTTTGTAATTAAAGTTACTGATCTTCAGCTGGTCTAGCAGGGTTTAAAAAAACAGAACAGCAATTGCTCTCAGGACTTGACCAGGAACAATCTGAGGCTGTCAGGCACCTTCTGGCTGCCTGTCCATAGGCCTTTTGGGGTGACAGGCAGGGGAACAATGACAGGAAGGATAGTGGACAAACCCACCTGGAACAACAGACCCTGTGGGGTGCTGCGCCTCCATCCTGAATCACAGAAGAGCTGGGGTCTCTGCGCCCCAGCGGTGCAGACACCCCTGCTGTCCTCAGTCGTCCTGCGCAAGTCCAGCCCACCACTGATGGAGTGGAGGAGCAGGCAGAAGGTGGTGCACCCCTGCCCCTGCCCAACCCTGGCAGAAACATGGTGGTCCACAAAGTATCTTTTTTTGGTGGGTAGGGGGGCGTTGGTCGTGGGACTTGAACTAAGGGCCTGGGCATTGTCCCTGAGCACTTCAGCTCAAGGCTACCGCCTTATCCCTGGAGCCACAATGCCACTTCTGGTTTTCTGGTGGTTAATTGGAGATGAGTCTCATTGTCTTTAGTGCTCAGACTGGCTTTGAACCACGATCCTCCGATCTCAACCTCCTGATAGGATCCCAGGTGTGAGCCATCACACCTGGCCCACAAAAGTATCTTAAGAGCACACGCAACCATCTCCACACGTGTCAACCCCTGTACACGACTGCGTTTGCAGAGGGACACGAGTGCAAGTTCTTGGAAGAGGAAAGAAAGTAACTTAGAAGTACAGCAGAGTGAAAACGGCTCAAAAAGCCCCTTGGTGAGAGCGAAAGAGAAGCAGGCTAGCAGAAGATGAGCCAAAAAATGAAGGCGTTCACTTGCATATATGAGGGTAGAGCGGCGGAACCTTTGGGAAGTTGTGTGTGTGTGAATACATTATAAATACACATGGAAATGTCAGTTACCCCCCTCCCCCCCACACCTTGTGCAACCAATGTAAACCAGTAAAAGCACAGATAAGAGAAAAAATGGTATCTTCAAAAATGGACACAGGAGAGAAGACTTCATTCTTGGAATGAGGAAAAAATTAATAGCCGTGAAGCTGGGCATGCCTGTCGTCCTGGCTACTCTGAACTCTGCAATGTGAGGGGCCCACTTTGAAGCCGGCTCAGGCAGGAAAGTCTTCGGTTCAGTTAAGCCGCCAAAATCTGGAGGCAGAGGTGTGGCTCAAGTTATAAAGGGCCAGCTTTGAGTGAAAAAGCTAAGAAGGGAGAGCACAGAGCCCCAAGATCAAGTCCCAGGCTTGGGGGGGGGCTCACAAGTACATATGGGTCACATTAGAGCTTGGGAGACTGAGGCAGGAGGATGGTGGAGCTTCAGGCCAGTTTGGGCTATGCAGGGAGACTTCAAAAGGGAGGGGAAGATGAGTGCATATGATTATAAATCATATGTGTCATTTTACATAGAGAAAACTTTAGAATACTTTTCGACTAACTGTTGACTTGTGGTTGAGACAACTGACTAATCTTATTTCTCATTTATATATTTTTTAAGCAATGAAAAAATTCTAAAAGACTTCAGCTTCATTAGAATTACATAGTGCCATTGCCCTCTGATTCTAAGCCTGTATTTCTGAATTATAGTACATACAATCATACAATGAAAGTTTGTTTTTTTTTTTTCTTTTTGCCTGCCAGCCCTGGGACTTGAACTCAGCGTCTGGGCACTGTCCCTGAGGTTCTTGTGCTCAAGACCAGCAGTATCTACCACTTTAGCCATAGCACTACTTCTGGCTTTTTCTGTTTGTGATTCTGAGGAATTAAACACAGGGCTTCAAGCATGCTAGGCAAGCACTTTTCCACTGAGCTACACTCCCACCCTCCAAAGTGGAGTTTTTCTTTTTTCCTTCAAATTTAATTGTTGGGATAATGAATAGAGGGGTTACAGTTACATTTGTCAGGTAGCAGGTGCACTACTTACCACACATTGATACCCTCTCTCATGTTTTTGTTCCCATTTCCCACCCCCCCCAACAAAGTTGAGGGTTTTTTGGTGGGGGGGGTCATGGGGCTTGAATTCTGGGCCTCTTCAGCTCAAGGCTACCACCCTACCCCTGGCATTGTCCCTGAGCTCTGCAGCTCAAGGCTACTGCCCTACCCATAGAGCCTCAGCCCTGCTTCCCCTTTTCTAGTAATTAATTGGAAATGAGTCTTACAGTCTTTAGTGCCTGGGCTGGCTTTGAACCTGGGAGCCTCAAATCTCAGCCTCCTGAGTAGCTAGGATTACAGGTGTGAGCCACTGTACCCAGGGAGGTTTGTTTTTTTTGGGGGAGGCTAGTCATGGGGCTTGAACTCAGGGTCTGGGCACTGTCTTTGGACACTTTCTTGCTCAAGGCTAGTGTGCTCTACCACTTAAGCTACAGCTCCACTTCTGGCCTTTTCTGAGTATGTGGTATCAAGGAATCAAACCCAGGGCTTCCTGAATGCTGGGTGAGCATTCTTGCCACTAGGCTATGCTCCCGGTCCCACTTTTTTGTGAATCAGTACTGGAGTTTGAACTCAGGGTCTTGGCACTTGCTAGGCAGGTGCTCTACCATCTGAGGCATACCCCCTAAGCCGTTTTTGCTTTAGTTATCTTTCAGGCAGGAGCTCCATCTTTTGCCCAAAGCTGGCCTCAGACATGAACTGAGACCTCTGGTCTCCTGCACAACTGGGCTCACAGCTTTGTGTAAGTACCACCACACCCAGCTGTACACAGTACAGGTCTGATCAAGGGTCTGGGAGTTACCTTTGAAGAAAAGGCTTTCCTTATCAGAGCTGTTCTCCTCCAAAGAAAACAGTCTTGTTCACATGGAGTGATTCATACGTGGGGAAACTGTCCAATCCCTCATTTACTTGTCCTTGAGGAATTGGATTATTTAGAAAACCTTTAACTTTTCTGTTTTTGGTTCCTAATGGGGAAAGAGGAAAAGGAATCCTGGTCACAGTCAATGTTTTCAACTGAGAAACTATATGGAGGAAATGACATTTTCTCTGGTGACAGTTCTAGGTACAAATCTGCTGAGATCAAGAATTATTTACTATCACTTCAACGATTTCTTTCTAAAGTGCTTTCATAGACATTCCCTTCTCCATCTCACCCCTTCCTGTCTCTCCTGCCATCTCTTCCATGGGGGGGAGGGGGGAGGGGGGGGAGGGGGAGGGGGGATGGAGAACGCAGGGCTTTGCCATCCATTTCCTTAGCCTTGGTGTTTTTGTAAGGCAGGTCTCACCATCTAGTGCATCTCCCCCATGCCCAGCTAAACATCTATATATTGTTTATAAGTCTGAGTTGGTGTTATCTCTGGTTTATAGAAAAGGAAATTGGACACGAGATCTAAACTCTCTAGGTAGCAAGTAGGAGAGCACTGGAGCCCATCATGTTTATGCTTGGCTGACATCCCTACTCTGGAAATCAACAGGGAACTCATTGCTCTGGGATTTCTCAGGGATTTGTTGGGTGTTACGTTTTCTATGTATTTTGTGGACTGGAAATGGAAGTTTTTGTGTATTACACTCTAGGTTTAAGTAAAAGTGTGTGGGTGGCCAAGAAATTAGAACCCCTAGGAGTGAAAAGTAGATTATAGGTATTCTCCTTTGGTACTTGGGTTTGAACTCAGGTTTTTGCTCCAGAGGCAGGTGCTCCACTGCTTGAATCTCACCCCCAACTCTCTGGTACCTTATTTTTTGGAGAGGGTCTCATATTTTTTTACCAAGAGTGGCTTTAGACTTCACTCTTCCTGCCTGTGGCGTGCTGAGTACCCAGCCATGTGTCATCATGCCCCGGCCCTATAGGACTCTGTCATCCCTGAGGCCTTGGTATAGGGGGCATACAGACTTTTTGTGTATAGCCAGAGGTTTAATCTTGATTTACAGGCAATACTGAAACCCTAGGAATCTTCTGACAAGCCAGGGGAAGAACTTGGTTTGCAAGTACTAGGGCTTCACTCTGGCTTGCTTGGCTGGTGCTGAACCACTTGAGCCACACCGGTAACCTGCCTTTTTTTTTTTTTTTTTTTGCTAGTTAATTGGAGATGAAACCTCAAAACACTTCTGCACAGCTGGCCTGCCTTGAACCAAGTTCCTCTTGGCCTCAGCCTTCCAAGCAGCTAGGATGACCACTGGTGTTCAACCCCAACGTTTTGCCTGTCAGCTTCCAGGACAAAAGATCTTTGATGTACCCGTCTACTCATTCACGTACTTTTGGCCAGCCCTGGGGCTGGAACTCTGGGTCTGAGCACTGTCTTTGGACGCTTTTTTGCTCCAGGCTCTTTTTGCTCTGCCACTTGAGCCACAGCATCACTTCTGGCTTCTCTCCTGGGCTTCGTGCACGCTAGGCAAGCACTCTACCACTAAGTGCACACGCCCGGCTTCCAGGGCAATGTAACAAGATAACTGTATGCAAAAAAGAAAAAGAGTCTCAAGGATTTAGTGCCCGGGCTGGCTTTGAACCGCGATCTTCAGATCTCAGCCTACTGAGTAGCTAGGATGACAGGCGTGAGCCCCCCCCCCCCCCCCCCCGTGCCAGGCTCCTTTGTCTTTTTGTATTGGCACCAACCACCCCACCCCCATGTCTCCTCGTCAGTTTTATGTAAAATTCAATGAAAACACGGTGGCTCACGCCAGTGATCCCAGGTTCAAGACCAGCCGGGCAGTCCACGCGATCGAGAGCCAGGCCTGGGCACCCGCAGGCCTCCACCGCGCTGCCTCTCCGAGTTCCCCCTGCACAGCTCTGGCCCCGCCCCCCGCGGTGACGTAGAGGCGCGCTCCGCCCCGACGTGACGGGGGCGCGCACGCAGGCCGGGGAGCGCGCAGGGCCGGGCCGGCGCGGCGGCGGGCGCGCGTGCGGCTCCGGGAGGCGGCAGCGCGGCGGAAGCGGCGGCGAGGGCGGCGGGCGTCCGGCTCTCAGGAGGTGGTGGAGGCGGCGGCGGCGGCGGCGGCGGCCACGGCAGCGGGAGCTGTGGAGTGGGCTCGCCTGGCAGGACCGAGGGTCGGGGCGTGGGGCCGAGCACTGAACCCCCCCCTCCCACACACACACACACCGGGCTCCACCATCCTGTCTGCCGCCCCGACGCCTGGGCCGCGGAGTTCGTGTCCCGGCTCGGACCCCGGCGCCCAGCCTGGAGCCGTAACCTTGAGGCGGCGGCGCCGGCGGGGCTGGGCCGGGCCGGGCCGGGGGGCGGCGGCGGCGGCGGCGGCGGCGCTGGATCCACGGTTGCCGGAACGTTGGCGGGAGATGTCGAACCCCGGGACGCGCAGGAACGGCTCCAGCATCAAGATCCGCCTGACAGGTAAGGCCGAACCCGGGCCCACCCGCCGCTCGGGCGCCCCCCGCGCAGCCTGGGTATCCCCCCCGCCCCCCGCGGATGTCGCCCTCCCCCGCGCCGCCCGGGTCCCCCGGACCTCATCACCCCCCCCCTCTGCGAGAGCCCCTCTCTGCGGCCCCGCCCCTGGCCTCGCGGTCCCGCCCCCGGCTCTTCCCTCCCTCCCCCCCCTACACCTGCCCCTGGCTTCTCCGGGCCCCGCCCCCTGTCGCAGAGGCCACGCCCCCTGGCTTATTCTCTCCCCTCCCCCCCATTCTTGCCTTAGGCTTCTCTCAGCCCTGCCCTCGGGCGTCAAGGCCACGCCCCCTTGCTTTCACCCCCCCCCCTCCCCTTCACCTGCCCCTGGCACAGAGGCCAAGCCCCTGACTGCACTCTCTTCCATGTCCCCCCCCCCCATTCCTGTGCCTGGCTTCTCCATGCCCCGCCCCTGACATTGAGGCCCCGCCCCGGCATCTAGGCCACGCCCTCTGTCTGCACCCTCCCCCCCTTGTGTCTCCCTAACTGCCCCTGGCTTCTCCCGGCCCCGCCCCCGGCCTCGAGGCCACGCCCCTGGCTCCATTCTCTCCTGTTCTTCTCGTCCCCCCCCCCCACGACCCCCTCATACCTGCCCCTGGCTTCTCTGGGCCCTGGCCCTCACTCCTCTCACCCCCACAGCCGTTTTCCACCATTCATTCCTCCTCCTCCTCCTCCTCGTCCGCTCCCCCTCCCCCACACCTGTCCCTGGCTCCTCCCCGGCCCCGCCCCCTCGCCTTCCCCTCCTCGCAGCCCTCTCTCCTCCTCACCCACCACCTCCCCACCTTCTCCATGGCTGCCAGCCTGCTCGCACGTCTCTCTTCTCCGCCGCCCTCCCTCCAGTCTACTCCCACTCAGGCGCTCGTTTCCCTGACTTCACCCTCTCGGACCCCTGCTCCAGCCCCCCCAGCTCCATCCTCTCTCTGGCTCCCGCCCCCTCGTGCCCCTCGGCCCCGCCCTCGCTTATCTCCCGGCCTCGCCCCCTCGCGCCGGCGGCGTCTCGCGGCCGCCACCCTTTCTTTCCTCCAGCCCCGAATTCCTCCAGCCTGGCCGGCAGGGAGCGGCTCCCAGGCCTGCTCGCGCTTTCCGCCGGGTCCGGGCCGCTCCCGTCTCGCCCACTTCCTTCTTCCTGAGCCGGGCCACTGTTTTCTGTCCCTTCTTACCTGACCCCGCTGCAATCCCCCCATTTCCTCCCCGCCTCCACGCACCCTGGGGGCTGTGGCAGCCGCTCCGCTCAGTCCAGGCTCCTGCATTGACGGAGTCTTCATGGGCTGCCTACGTTTCCTAGGTGGCTCTGTAGTGCCACCTTCAAGGGTGAGCGCGAAGCTCTGCTGTGGGCCTGCGACGTGGTGGTGGTGGTGGTGGTTTGGATGCGTGGAGAGGCGAGATGCCAGCCATAGCCGCCCTTTCTCGGGGCTCCCCAGGTCCCAGCCACATGGCGGTCCCGGCTGTGAGCCCCACCTCCCTGCCATGCCCTGACAGCCACACCTCAGTGGTGCAGATGCCCTTCTGCTTGGAGGCTTTAAAACTCCAGGTATTACCAGCCCTAAAAGGAAAGAAAAAGTTCCGTCTCAGGAATTTGACGCTGGAGTTTCCTGCTTGGTGACCTGAGGACTCCAAGATGGGGGCTGGCCAGGTCCCTTTAAAGTGAGCACAGGCGCGTGAAAGCCAGGTGTGTTGGCTCACACCTGTAATCCTCGCTACTCAGTAGGCTGAGATCTGAGGATCGCGGTTCAAAGCCAGCTTGGGCACTAAAGTCCAATTAACCATCAGGAAACAGGTAGTGGCACTGTGGCTTAAGGGGTAGGGTGGTAGCCTCGAGCTGAAGAGCTCAGGGAAAGCACCAGGCCCAGAGTTCAAACCCCATGATCCACACCAAAAAAAAAGCACTTGAGCTTTTGGGGGCAGATCCATACCATGTAAACCATGGGTGGTTTTTTCATACTAGAATTTACTTTGAAAGCCTGAGGTTGTGTGGTCTATCTTTTGATTTAAAAAATAGATTTGTATGAAGTTGTCAGATGAGGTTATTTAGCCCCAGACAGCCTCTGGTCCTGTAAAGTGGTGGTGTATTACACTTGTGAGACCTTCGCTGTTGGAAAAATGTACTGCTGATTTGTGCCAGGGCTCAAAAACCCTTGTAGCTTAGACATGCAATATGCACATCGCTTTTTGTAGTTAACCTTAAGTTATTTTTCATAATGCTATGTTTGTAAAGCTTTAATTACAAATTTGGTTCTGATTTACAAGGTTATATATAATTGACAACAGATTGGTTTCAGTTTTCTTGTTAAAAGGAGAAACAACTGGTTTGGGAAGTTGTAGTAGAAAGAGGGGACTGTTTTATAAGGGCTTGAGTTCCTTTGCTGTGTTGTATGTCAGATGGATGTGTATTAACCAGTCCTAGCCGTCCTGGGCTGCTCAGATTTCTGTCCTGTCCAGAGGGAGCACTTTGTTCATCAGGTGTTATGGATGCAGACCTGCTTCAGGGTTTTGGGGTGCTCTTCATATGGAGGAGGTACTGTAGCTTTGCTGAACATAATGGAGTTCCAAGTTGGTAGGACTCTGGAGTTCTTAAAGGACATGAAGGACTTCCTGGCCCCAGACAGCGGTGAGCAAGTGGGAGAGTGGGGTCGGGATCCTCGGGCTGGTGAGATCTGGCCCTGCGAGAGTGTTTAGCATTGCTGGGTAGGAGTCCCCTGACATAAGGTGAGGTTTTAGCTCCCTTACAACATGCTCGGGTGTCCCCACATGTGTGTCCACTTGTTTCCAGAGACGGTTGAGTGTGGACGCTTTCTTGTTCTGGTCCTGATAACAGAACAGCATCCATGTTTGATTTTGTGTGCTGATTGCATTTGTGCTGCTTTTCCTCCTGGGGGACCTGTCTTGATTTTGAAACCAGTTGGGTAATATGTTGAACTACATTTGGAAGTCTGGTCCAAACAGACTTTGAAATAATTTAATCTTAATGAATGTCTTTGTGGTGTTTTCATAGGGAACTAGTTTTTCGTCAGTCTCATTAAGTTTGGGTATACAATAAACTCAAGTGATGCTTGTTCAAGAGCGTTATCCTGCACACAGCTCAGAGCCCATTGGCAAACCCAACACTTTCAGAAACATTTTGATTTCATACTCAAGCAGAATTGCAAAAGCTTTGTTCTTCTGTGGTACACAAATGAATCCCAGACACTCATCTAGGTCACTTTGGGTAAAAGAATGGAATTTGGGGCTCTGAGTATTCCATGGTGCTCTTCAAGAAACTTTTACTCTGATGTTAACCATTTAGTTGAAATCCTAACCCTTTATGCCTGAGCCTTGAAAGTGCTTGAGTGCCAACACCCACTTAGGCCCAGATCTCCAGTCTCCTGCTTTCTGGAGCATGGCTCTCAACATCCAGGATTCCTTATAGTAATGGGAGGCTAGTTTTTTGTTTTTTGTTTTTTTTTTGGCTAGTCCTGGGGCTTGAACTCAGGGCCTGAGCACTGTCCTTGAGCTTTAACCACTTTGAGAATCACAGCTGTACTTCTGGTTTTCAAGTGGTTAATAGGAGAAGTCTCACAGACTTATCTTTTCTAGGCTGGCTTCGAACCATGGTCACAGCCTCCTGAGTAGCTAGGATTACAGACATGAGCCACCAGTGCCTATCCATGTCCCTTAGCCTTTTCTCTCTAGGCTGGCACTCTGCTCCTTGGCTCACAGCTCCACTTGTGGCTTTTTGCTGGTTAATTGGAGATAAGAGTCTGATGGACTTTTCTGTCCAGGAGGCCTTGAAGTATGACGGTCTCAACCTCCTACTCCTGATCCTGGCTCCCAGCACAGAGTTGTTTTTAAAGGAGCACCAGCCCACTTGTACTTGGGCATGCAGACATGCCGCTGCAATAAAATAGCTGCCTTCATGCGCGAGGCTTGCATTGTTTCTACTGCTCAGGAGCAGTTGGGCGGCCAAGTTGATTCAGTGTAGTTCAGCTTCTCTTGAGAAAGTTGAACAGAACCTCTAGGCATATTGATTTTGTCCACGGTACCATCAAAGAGCCTCACTCAGCGGCTGGCCATGGTGTAAGATGCAGCCCGTGTCAGCTCATTGCTTAGCCTTATGCTGCATCTTCGTTTGCGTGATGGTTTCCTTAGGGTTTGCATTAAATCTAACCAGGTACAAGTTTTAGGTCATAAAACCTTTCATTTTACGTGTGTGTGTGTGTGTGTTTTGATGGTACTGTGGTTGAACTGGAAGCCTTGTACTTGCTAGCCAGATGCTTTTCTACCTGAGGCAAGCTCCTGTCCTTTTTGCTTTAGTTATTTTTCAGGTAGGCTCTTGCTTTTTTTCATTTTGTTTTGGGCTAGGGGGAAATGCTGGGCTGGCCTGGACTTTTGTTCTCCTGTTTATGCTTCCTGGGGGCACTACAGCTTCTGATTGATTGAGTTCCTAATTTTTTGCTGGGGCTGACCTCAAACTGTGGTTTTATTTCTACCTCTGAATGGCTGGGGAGCCACTGTTCCAGCTCGCGTGTGTGTGTGTGTGTGTGTGTGTGTGTGTGTGTATGAGTGAGAGAGAGAGAGAGAGAGAGGGGGAGAGAGAGTGAGTGTTGGTGTTGTACCAGTCCTGAACCTTGAACTGCTCTGCAGTTTACTTCACATCTGACTTTTTAAGTTCATTGGAGGCAAGAGTCCCGTGGACTTTGCTGCCCAGGTTGGCTTTGAACCAGGATTTAGTAGCTAGGACTATAGGTGTGAGCCACCAGTCCCTGCCCGTGTGTATTTTTTTAAGTAACTGTGACCCATCAAGCTAGATTTTTTTTTTTTTGCCAGTTGAGGGGCTTGAACTCAGGGCCTGAGCACTGTCCTTGGACTTTTCTCAAGGCTTGAGCTCTACCACTTGAGCCACAGCACCACTTTCAGCGTTTTTCTATGTATATGGTACCGAGGAATCGAACCCGGGTCTTTGTGCATGCTAGGCAAGCACTCCACCACTAGGCCAAACTCCCGGCCCCCAGGTTAGAATTTTTTACTCCATGTTTATCAATCAGAGTTCAATGCTGTCATTTTTTTTTAAATTTTTTTTTTTTTGCCAGTCCTGGACTTAAGCTTCGGCTTTTTGTCTATATGTAGGTGGTACCGAGGAATCGAGCCCTGTTTTCGTGCATGCTAGGCGAGCACGTTACCACTAGGCCAAACTCCCGGCCCCTAATGCTGTCATTTTTGCCTAGTGGAAAGTTGTTTCTGGACACTGAGTTTTTTCTTCTATAAATTTTTGTCTTCCTAAGTCAGCTGTGGGGGTTTACTACTAGTAATCTATTATCTTAGGGGTTGAACAGGAAGGAAGGAAGAGAAGAAACACCCCAAATATTTCAACATTAGCCTAGTGGTCCAGTTAAGTACATGGACTGTTTTGTAACTTGTGTGTGGGCACTGTTCAAAGTTAAAATAGCCAAATTGGGCAATTCTGTAAGTGCATGAAAACTCTTTGGGGTTGAATTTTTGATAGCTTCAGAATGCTTTGAACTTTGGCTTGAGGATTTTTTTTTTTTTTCTTGGATCGATTCATTGTAATTTCAAAACTTTCAGAATTGAAATGTTTTTCAGCAAGTAAGGAATAAAAATCTTTGTCACTGAACAACTCATTTATGGTTTGTCATTTTCTAAGGGCCTTTTTATCAAGAGCAAGCCTCAATTTACATTTGCTTGTCTATGGCCTGCTGGCGTTGACTGTTCTGGCTGATGGAAGACCCAAAGGCCATGGCTGGTTAAAGGAGGGCAGAAATCACAGAGCCATGTGGAGTGGGCGGAGCTTCTTTATACCACATTAGAAAATTAGCCTAGTGTTTACAGATGCAGTTGAATGCGTGTCGGTATTTAAATCTAGTGGAATGTTGTTTCCCGTTTCGGGATTAATGGAGTGGGGTGGGCTTGGGAGGACTTTCATTGTCTTTAAGCCTGGCTCCGTCCTGTTCAGTGCCCTGCCACCCCAGCTGTGTGCACCGCCTTCACAGCGGAAAGGAATCCTAATTGGCTGGGGAATGTCGGCTGCTTCGTGTGTCACTGAGCAAGAAGCCTGTTCTGCTGCCTGATGCATTTCAGATGTTGCCAGCTCCCCACTCAAACTTGGAGGTTGCTTTCAGGAAAATGTGTGCAGCTTCGGTTGTAGATGGCAGCCTGCTTTCTTTATGCAGTGGGCGTGTGCTCAGTCCTCTGAAAGCCCTGGGAGACTCCAGCTTGGAAATTGAAAGGCCTGAATTTTACTTCGAACTCACTGAAGTACCACGATGAAGAAAGGAGATGTGGAGAATTACCCTATTTCCATGCCTCCGTTTCCTGTCTGTAATATGAGCTATCTTCCCTTTTATACTACCCTAGACCTGAAAAGAATGGGTTAACTATTTTGATGGCTAGTTGTGAATTATTTATAGACTAACACGGTGCAATAGACTCCTAGGTTGCTGGTCTGCCTTGTGCCTCCGTGACGACAAGTGGTAAAGCTCATGTTGTACGTTCACACTGGAGAAAATCTCTGGAACTGATTGATAAACATAGAAGATGATACTCAGAAATGAATCGTTTTCTGTGTGTTCAGAAAGTTCCTCAGGGAGATAGTGTTACAAGCCAAAGCTCCATTGTCTGTAATGGAGAAACCTTGGAAGCATTCCTGTTAAAATGAGGACTAATTCAGTGATGTACAGTATCTCCATATTTATTAACCAGAGAAAGGTGTCAGAATCCAGGAAACAAAATGGCTGTGATTTGCAGGCTATGTGTTTGCATATACTTAACGAAAACCAAAAAAAAAAAATCTGAAAAATAATAAGCAATAGGAACTTTTTTTGTAAAGTAGCTAAATGGAAAATGTGTCCATGGTAAATAAATGATGAAACCAATACGCAAGGATAAATTAGGAAACCAATTTCAAATCTATGTGGGAATGAATGTCTGGAGGCCTCAGCATGAGGTGCATGCCTATAATCTTAGCTACTTGGCAGGCAGAGAGCAGGAGAATCATGGCTCAAGGACAGCACTAGCAAAGAGAGTTAGCCATACCTCGTCTCAGCCAATAACCTGGGTGCTGTGTCTTGAGTCTGATGTCAGCTATATGAGCTATATGTATAGGAGGATAGAGGCCCAGGGCAGAAACACAAGAACCTATCTGAAAAATAACTGACTGAGGGTGAGGCTTAAGTAGTAGAGAGCCTGTCTAGCAAGTCCAAGGTCCTAGGTGAAACCTCAGTACTACCCCTTCAAGAGAAAGGAAAAGAAAACCTGGTTTGTTTGTTTGCTTGCTTGCTTTCCTTCCTTTCCTCTCCTTTCCTTCCCTCGCTCTCCCTTCCTCCTCCTCCTCCTTTTCCAGTCCTGGGGCTTGAACTCAGGGCCTGGGCACTATCTTTGGACACATTTTTTTCTCAAGGCTAGTACTCTACCACTTGAGCCACAGCACCACTTCTGGCTTTTTCTATGTATGTGGTACTGAGGAATTGAACTCAGGGCTTCATGCATGCTAGTCGAGCACTCTACCAGTAGGCTATGCTCCCAGCCCAGCCCCCTTTCCTTCCTTCCTTCTTTCCATTGCTTTTTTTTGTCGGGGGGAGGGGAATGAAGAGTTTGATTCTAGGCTGGGGCACCATCCATGAGCACTTTTGCTCAAAAGGCTAGCCCTCTACCACTTTGAGCACCGTGCCACTTCTGGTTTTCTGGTTAACTGGAGATGAGTCTCTTGGATTTGTTTGCTTGGGTGGGCTATGAATGATAACACTCAGATCTTGGCCTCCTGAGCAGGCTGAATTACAGATGTGAGCCACCAGTACCTGACTTTCGAAATCCATTCTGTAAAATTAATATATATAATAAACTTTTTTTTTTTTTTTGCCAGTCCTGGGACTTGAATTCAGGGCCTGGGCACTGTCCTTGAGCTTCTGTACTCAAGGCTCGTGCTCTACCACTTGAGCCATAGCACCACTTGTGGCATTTTCTGTTTATGTGGTACCAAGGAATGGAATCCAGGGCTTCATGCATGCTAGGCAAGCACTCTACCACTAAGCCACATTTCTAGCCTCACTAATACACATTTTAAAAGTTAATCAAGAAGAAGGCAATGACAGATCAACAAAAATACAGACAGGTCCCTGAAAACCAAGTGAAGGTAGATTTCAAACGCATTAAAAGACACTCAAGCCTACTTCCCTTTTTGAAAGTATCTTGAAATTCATGGCCTTCTCTGTCCTCGTAGAACAAAATAGAACTTGGAGCTTAGGTGCAGTGCTTTGCCATAGATTCCTTGGGCGGGGGAGGGGAACAGGTGGGGAAAACAGCTCTGGTGGGCTGTAGGCCCAGGCTGTCAGGTAGGGAGTGAATGCAGTGCGTCTAGCACTGGGCCCCTCTCACTTTTCCTCACAGTGGTATTCAAATCTCATGAACAAAAATGATTGCGGCATTGTTTGCAATTACAGAGACGGGGATCAGCTAAAATTTGCAGCCAAAGAGAACTACTTAAATAAATTACTGTGTATCCCCAAGGGTATGTAGCTATTCAAAAGAATGAGATAGTGCTTTTTTTTGTTGTGATTAGGAACATTCTCCAAGATACAGTGCTGAGTGGGAAGGGGCATGATTCAGTGGAGTGCATAGTGCATGTACTAGTTAAGTAATAAAAGTTAAAAGGGGCGGGGGCGAGGCTTGTAGCTACATTTGTATGGAACATCACAGACAAGGCTATGGTTGAAAACAACATGCTCACGAGGGAGAGGGAAGAAAATGGTGTGATTCCTCTCGGGAGGGGACCCTGGAAGAGGAGACCCCAAAGTCTTTTCATTAAATTCCCTTTTTATTTTTTGTGCCAATACTGGGGCTTGAACTCAGCTTTGTGCTCTTACTTGGCTTTTTTTTTTGTCCAAGTTTGGTGCTCTACTACTTGAGTCACAGCTTTTTGCCAGTCAACTGGAGATGAGTCTCCCAGTCTTTCCTACCTGGCTGGCTTCTACCAGTGATCCTCAGATCTCGGCCTCCTGAGTAGCTAGGATGACAGATATGAGCCACTGGCACCTGGCTTCATTAAATTTCTTTTATGCAGTATAGTCTACTCTACCTTGTACCTTTCTCTCCCTTGAATATAATTGCTTTCCAATACTTCAAAGTATTAAAACCAGAAAAGCACTTATAACTCTTTTCCCCTCCCTACCTCTAGGCCATGCTCCCTGCCCCACCTCTTTTCTTTTTTTTTTTGGTCAGTCGTGGGACTTGAACTCTGGGCCTGGGCATTGTCCCTGGGCTTTTCAGCTCAAGGCTACCACCCTACCTTTGAGCCTAGCCCCACTTCCCGTTTTCTAGAGGTTAATTGGAGATAAGAGTCTCAGGTCCTTTTGTGCCTGGGCTGGCTTTGAACCTTGATTCTCAGATCTCAGCCTCCTGAGTAGATAGCCACAGGCCCTGCCCGCTTTTTTTTTTTCTGGTCAGTTGTGGGACTTGAACTCTGGGCCTGGGCACTGTCCCTGAGCTTTTCAGCTCATGGCTACCACCCTACCCCTTGAGCCACAGTGCCACTTCTGATTTACAAGTGGTTAGTTTGAGATGAGTCTCAGGGACTTTAGTGCCCGGGCTGGCTTTGAACTGTGATCCTCAGATCTCAGCCTCCCAAGTAAGTACACTTACACTACACCTGTCTCAGCTCTTACATTTTTAATACATTGATTATCAATAGTAATTGGTTTACAATGTAAGTATTCTGAGTATGTGAAATACTGGTACCAAACGTATTTATTCCTTGAGAAAGGGTCTCAAGATGTAGCTCAGGTTATAGCCTCAGCCTTGCGATCCTGCCACAACCCCCTGAGTACTGGGATTGCAGGTGTAACCAACATGGCTGGCTCTAAATATGGCCTCAAGGCTGGACTAGCATCCCAGGCATGGCATGTGTCTGCTGTGTCCTACGGGAGGGCCTTGGGTTCCACACAGCCAAACACTTCGTACTCTTGCCTTTTGCTCAGAACAAACTTGTTTTCCTGGAGAGTGTGTTTATTGTGGCTGTGAGACACCCTTTCTCTCACAGTCCTGTTAGCGCACGTTACCATAAGTCTTGGTGACTTTTGCCAGATTCAGACACTGGAGCCTGGTAGCTGTGGTTCCCACAGCGTGCTTTGACAAACTGCAGTGTCAATCTGGAAAATTCATGCTGGTTTTGGAATTGATTCGGAGGGTTACTTGGGGGTTATCATTGGCTAGGGTGGAGGCGGGGCGTTTACTCCCGCAAAGTAGAGAGAAGAATCTGCTCCTCCCTACTTGTGTGTAATCCTTGGGCTTGCACTGAACTTGTTTGAAAGCTTTTACATTTTTTTAGCAGTGCTCCGGAAAAAAAATTTTAATATCTGACTCACGCAGAGTAGAAAAGGCCGCGGTCCCATGTGTCACTCTGCGTGTGCTTTACCTCGTAGCTCTTGGGATGAAAACCCGGAAGTTTTACTCACTTGTAGGTTACTGCTGACCACGCCCCACTACAGATGGGCGGTGGCTGCAGTGCTCAGGCCGGCAGGCCTGGGAGCCATCCGCAGCCACACACCGGCTCTCAGAGCTTCCAGCCAGCGTGCACACACAGCTCTCACTCAAGCCAAGTCAAAGGCTTCTTTTTTGGTGTGTGCTGCTTCTACTGCTGAGTTAAAAAAAAATAGCATACAATTTGTTTTATTCCCTAAAAACATACTGTACCAAAGAGAAAAGGGCTGTTCTCTTGTCTAAAGGGATAATGCTCTAGTGTACAGGTACAGAACATGCAGAGGCATACTTTATCTAACCATCAGAGACTCATTTGCTTAAAATAATCAATCGTCACGTGGCAGAGAAGGGACATATTTACTGGTGGATGCTGACACAACTCTTAGGCTGTTAGGTAAAGCTGAGTTTGTTTTTGGACACAGGTAGCTTTTTTTTACCCTGTAATAATGCAAGGCTGGAAACTTGATTCTATTGTGTGTGTGTGCGCGCGCGTGTGCGCGTGTGCCAGTCTTGGGGCTTGAACTCAGGGCCTCAGCACTGTCTTTGAGCATTTTTTTTTTTTTTTGAGCCACAGTGCCACTTGTGGTACTAAGGAATCAAACTCAGGGCTTCATGCCTGCCAGGCAAGCACTCCACCACTAAGCCACATTCCCAGCCCCTCTATATTCTTTTCTGTAGTGGATGATTTAAGTTTAGGGAGTCCAGGGAGTCCCCTTCCCCCGCTCACCTCCTTCCTCAGGTCTTCTCCCACTCCTGAAGTCTACCCAGATGCCCAAAGAAAAGTCAAGATTCAGCGGGGGCACTGCTGGCCCACTCATAATTCTAACTACTCAGGAGGCTGAGATCTGAGGATCACGGTCCAAAGGCAGCCTGGTCAGATAAATCCTCAAGACTCTCTCTCTTCAGTTAGCAAAAAGCCAAGCTGGAGGCATTGCTCAAGTACTGAGCTCCAGCTGTGAGCAAGAAAGCTAAGCAAGCAGCCCCTTACTGTCATATGCACCCCCAGATGTGAAGCTCCATTGTTGTCGTTCTTAGCTGATCCATCATTAGGTCCTTTTGTTTCTCCACTAGTATTTCTCTAGACTTGGTCTTCTCTCCATACCCCTTGTTCCACCCTGGTTCAAGAGTGAACATCTCTTTCTTGCTCACCCAGCTGGCACGTACCCTGTTTTATCTAATGCTACTCCTGACTGGAGCCATCCTGTTGCAGTGTTACTGACCTTTCATGTTTAAAGATGGTAAGGGCTGGCGTATACCCAGGCATGGTGTTAGCCTGATACTTGGGAGCCTAAGATCTAAGTTTGAAGCCAGGCAGGGCTTATGCACCTAGGTCTTTTCTTAAAACACAAACCATAAAAAGCCAAGCACGGTGTCTCATGCCTGCAATTTTGACTACCCTGGAGATGGAGATGGAGATTCTGGTTCAGGGCCAGCTAGGGAAGAAAGTGAGCAAGACCCCATCTCAGTCACTAAGTGTGGTGGTGTGGTATTTGTCTGTCACCCCAACTATGTATAAATAGGAGTCTCAGTGTCCGAAGCTGGTCTGGGTAAAGAAAAGCTGGATGATTGGCTGTTGTTACTCTGGTCTTTTCTCCTGGCTACAGCGGCCCCTCACTGCCCCTGCCTCCAGGCACAGGAAGGTCAGCCAGAGGTCTTTGGCCGGGTGAGGTGTGATGACTTAGGGATGGCCCCAGTGCCAGTTGAATTGCGTCCAAGACCATCATCACGGTGAGGAGCTGACTAGAGGACCAGCCTGAAGGCGCTGCTTGCTTCTGGCCCCAGCTCGTTCCAGTCCTCTAATAGTGGCCCCACACACTGGTAGCCAGGGTAAAGTGTGAGTCTGTAACCCCATGACCTTTCCCCAGGAGGCCTCAGCTTTGTAAAGTGACACCCGCCACAAGGGGAATTGCCCAGCCGGCATTGTCGCCAGACCAGACACCACTGCTTTCAGCCAGCCTGGTTCCCGCCCCGCCTCCTCAAACCTCATTCCACATCTTTCCCCCTAGTTCCAGGCCCCTCACCCCTCCCTGGGGTGTGTTGCCTGCTCTCCTCGCTCCTGCTAATTGAAATCTCTGCCACTTATTTACAGACGAGGACAGTGATTGGTGTGTTGATAGTTTATAAATCAGACGTGCTCACAGAATGAACAGTGAGGTTACAAGTGGGGGCAGTTTCACTCCTCAAGAGACAGCCAGCCATGTCTGGACACTCGGTTTCTTGCAGTGGCTTTGTGGGTGCTTCTGATACCTGGCAGGAAGAAGGAGGCCTGGGAAGGTACTAAACGCTCTCCAGGGGAGACCCGGCCTGTAGATTGCTGCAGTCCAATATGTGAGTAGAGACGGGGCAGTGGGGTCTAGATGAAGACGCCAGAGGTTGGCCACGCATTGTGGTGCACTCCTGTCACCTCCCAGCTGCTTGGGAGGTAGGCTGGGAGGACTTCATGGCCGGCCCTGAGGGAAGGCATGGGCACCCACCTGAGAACAAGCTAGATCAAAGGGCTGGGGTTACCTGAGTTCAAACCCCGGCACAGACAGGGAGAGCAGAGGATGGGGAGGGGGAAGGAAAGAATCTGTCTACTGGCCCCTTGTCTGTCGTTCCACATTCTGATAGGTGAAGCCCCGGGGCTCTGCCTGCCTGTCGTTGGGTCCCTGTGTTCTTGCAGGGTTGGCTTTGTGAATGACACTGCTAGGAGCACCCCAGATGCGCTTCTGCTGAGCGTGTGTGTGCTTCTCGTGGTGTATTTGGAGGACTGGAATTACGGGTGGGAATAGGGTCAGCACAGCTCAGCTGTCACAAAAATTGCCAAACATTGTACCAAAGTAGGGGGGCAGCAGGCCATCCCACCATTGGAGCTTGAGTGTCCTGCGTCCCATCCCCACTGGCCTTGTGTTCCTTCTGCTGTGCACCTTTGACCTTGTAGCGTCCCTGGTGTTATATCACACCGAACGGAGGTGCGCGCGCGCGCTCTCTCTCTCTCTCTCTCTCTCTCTCTCTCTCTCTCTCTCTCTCTCTCTCTCTTTCTCTCTCTCTTTTTCCCTTTTTCTTTCTCTCTTTCTTTCTTCCATTATTTCCGGCAGTCCTGGTGCTTGAACTCGGGCTAGACACTGTCCCTGAGCTTCTTTTGCTCAAGGCTAGCATTCTAACAGTTGAGCCACAGTGCCATTTCTGGCTTTTTGGGTGTATGTGATACTGAGGAATCGAATCCAGGGCTTCATGCATGCTAGACAAGCACTGCACCAGTAAGCCACATTCCCAGTCCTCTCTGTATAGAAAGCCCCTGAGCGTTTTTCCCTAAGTCTCTCTCATTCTGCCTAGATATCTGTATTGATTTGGGAAGTACAGGGATTTGTGCTCCTCCTCCTCCTCCTCCTCCTCTTCCTCCTCTTCCTCCTCTTCCTCCTCTTCCTCCTCCTCCTCCTCCTCCTCCTATCCTAGGGCTTAAACTCAGGGCCTGGTACTGTCCTTGAACTTTCTCACTTGAGCCACAGAACCACTTCCAGCTTTTTCTGCACATGTGGTACTGAGGAATGGCCCCTAGGGCTTTGTGTATGCTAGGTAAGCACTCTACCAATAGACCAAACTCTTGGCAGGATCTTGTACTTTATAGGCAGAGATTTGAGCCCTTTTGGTTTAGTTTCTGATAGAGTCTGTGTACTTTTACTCACGGTCACCTTTGGACTATGGTTCTTACTTTTCCTGAGAACTGTGACTGTAGGTTTTAGCATCATCTCTAGTTATTGGTTGAGATAGGGTCTTGTTAATTTTCTCTGGGCTGACCTTACACCTTAAAGCTGAGCTCTGCCTCTTGTGTAGCTGGGATAAGAGGTGTGAATCAGCATGGTGTTCAGATGATTTATTTCTTTCCTTTTTTTTTTTTTTTTTTCCTTTTCTTGGTGCCAGTACTGTGGCTTGAACTCAGGGCTTAAAAGTGACCCTTAGTTTTTTTTTTTTTGGTGAAGGCTAGTGTTGTACCAGCCACGTGAACCACAGTTCCACTTGCAGGTTGTTGTATTTTTTTTTTTTTTGACAGTTAATTGTAGAAGAGTCTCATGGACTTTGCTAACCATCTGGCTTAGAACCGTGATCCTTCAATCTCAGCCTCCTGAGTAGCTAGGATTACAGGCGTGAGCCACAGGTGCCTGGCTTTCCTCCAGTCCCCTGTCCCCCAAATCCTGGGGCTTGAGCTCTGGATCTGGGTGCTGTCTTCAAGCCTTGCACCACAGTGCCATTTCTGCCTTTTTTCTAAGTAGTTTATCGGAGATAAGAGTCTCACAAACGTTTCTGCCTAGGCTGGCTTTGAACTTCCATCCTCAGATCCAGCCTCCTGCGTAGCTGGGATTATAGAGGTGAGCCTCTGGCACCCAGCCACGTGGTCTCCTGTGCACCTTCCTTCTGCCTCATCCTCCTGTTGATGATTGGCATGTGGCTGCCTCCACTGTTAGTATGGGAGGTAACCACAGCTGCTTATCAAAGCCAGGCTACTAGTGCAGTCCACAGAGCTAGTTCACTTCCCCAGCGTGTATGGGTGTGTGAATGTGAGTGTGCACGCCTGGGACTGTGTGTGAGTGTGAGTGTGTGCACACCCGGGCCTGGGTGTGAATGTGAGTGTGTGCACGCCCGGGCCTGGGTGTGAATGTGAGTGTGTGCACACCCGGGCCTGTGTGTGGTTGTGAGTGTGTGCACACCCAGGCCTGTGTGTGAATGTGAGTGTGTGCACGCCCGGGACTGTGTGTGAGTGTGAGTGTGTGCACGCCCGGGACTGTGTGTGGTGTGAGGGCTGAGGTCGCTGTCACCCTGCCAGGCTCCTCTGTGCCATTCCTCGTAGCTGGGCTCCTCCCCTCGCTGGGCCTGGCATGGCAGTCTGTCGCCACTCACCTGCTGGAAGGCTTTGCAGAGTACAGACGAGGCTGCGCCACCCCTTTCCTGAGGGAGGCGTCTTCATGGCGTCCCCCTCAGTGGTGCGGCACTGCCTCACGGTCCCGCCTCTGCTGCTCTGCACGGCTGAGATTTCAGGCATGATCTACTGTTCCTGGCTTGTTTTTGAGATAGACAGCTTGCTAACCCTATGCTCAGGTTAGCCTCAAACTATGATTCTGTTGGTCTCTGACAGTTACAGGTGTGAGCCACTCTGAGCCCCTTAGCTATAATTTTTCTTTTCTTGCTTTTTTTCTTTTTGGTTGCTTGTAGGACTTGAACTCTGGGCCTGGGTGTTGTTCCTGACCTCGTCAGCTCAAGGCTACCACTCCACCCCTTGAGCCACAGTGCTACTTCCAAATTATCTACATTTTCTTATGGGTTCTTCATGTTATCTAGATTTCATCGTAGAGTTCTTTCCAGATTACCCTCTCTTAGATATACTCATAGCTGCTTCTTTTATTATGATTATGATTATTAGTGGCACAAGTCAGGTCAAGTGTACATTTCTGCCAGCTCATGCCTGTCTGGTGGCTCATGCCTGTAATCCCAGCTACTCAAGAGACTGAGATCTGAGGATCACAGGTTGTTTTTGTTTGTTTGTTTTGTCATTGGGAGATTGAATTCTGGGCCTGGGCTTTGTTCCTGAGCTCTTCAGCTCAAGGCTGGTGCCCTATCATGTTGAGCTGCAGAGCCATTTCTAGTTTTCTGCTGATTACTTGGAGGTAAGAGTCTCATGGACTTTGGTGCCTAGGCTGGCGTTGAACTGCGGAGGAGTTTGAAACAAGACTCTTAACTCCAATAAACTGCTCAGAAAAAGCCAGAAGTGGCGCTGTAGCTTGAGTGGTAGAGAGTGCCCAGGCCCTGAGTTTAAGCCCCAGGTCCAGAAAAAAGAAAAGAAACACACACGGGGCCTAGTGGTTAAAGTGCTTGCCTAGCATGCGCGAAGACCCGGGTTCGATTCCTTGGTACCACATACATAGAAAAAAGCTGGAAGTGGTGCTGAGGCTCAAGTGGTAGAGCTCTAGCCTTGAGAAAGTCCAAGGACAGTGCTCAGGCCCTGAGCTCAAGCCCAGGACTGGCAAAAAAAAAAAAAGAAAAGAAACACACACACACACACACACACACACACACACACACACACACACACGGAGAGGGGAAGGGGGAGAGGGAGAGAGAACATTTCTTTTTAGACAATGTTACTCCTTCATTGACACTCCCGATTTTCTCCGCCTGTCCCCACCTACAAGTTGTATAGTTCATTTTCGACATAGTAAACTCGTGACTTCTTGATATTTTTTGCCGGGTCACTGGACCATTGCTCATCTAGCCATTCACTCAATTTTATATTTTGTCTCTGCTCCTAGTGTGCAAATTCCACAGTACCAGGGGCTCTGCCATCTGGTGTGCTTCTGTGTCTCTCCCCCCTCTCCCCCCAACAGGGCTTGGTCCCCCTCCTTGTTTGCAGGGTCCCCTGGCAGTGTCTGAGCTGGGCACCCTTCTGTAAGGCAGCCACTACTTGTTGACTGAGTTGGGGGCCTGGCGATTGGAGACATAGACATAAAGTGTCACCAGCCAGCCTTGGCTGCTATGTGACGCATTTGAATTTGTGACTCTGTGACTCTATTCTTTATTCTCCTGAGTTTCTAGGCAATTCCAGGCCTTGAACTAAAGCCTGAAATGTTTCATCTGGAGTTTTCTCTCTAGCTGATGGGTTCCTGGCCTTCTTAGCTCTTCCTCCAGAGGTTGTTGAACCTAGTGTTGGGGAGAGAAGAACAGGGATTTAAATTTTCCCCTTGTTTGCACCACACATTTGCATCCCAGACAATATTTTCTATTTGCGGAGAGAGAATACTGCCAGGAGTGGTAACTCATGTCTGCACTTCCTACTTTTAGCAAGGAAGAGGTTGGAGGATTGCACTGTGTGTCTTAAGTTTGGCCCTGGGCAAAAGTGAGAGACTCTATCTGAAAACCGAGCTAAGAGCCAAAGGACTGCGGATGTGGCTCAGCGGTAGAGCCCTTGCCCAGTAAGTTGAGGCCCTGAGTGACACACCCAAACCTTGAGATAATGAGGTGACCCCATATGGGTGTCACCTGGCTTGGCCACTTACCAGGATTGCCATTGGAGACTTTCGTTCATTTTCTGCCTCTGCCCTGAACCTACCCTGGGTTTGGTCTCACATGTTGCAGTATTGGACATGGAGTAGCACAGATTCATTCCCGCAGTTTAAATGATGGGTTATGCATGATTCAAGACAGGCTTTGTAACTGCTTATTGCCTTTCATTAGCAAACGAGAAAGCAGTGTGAGCTGTATTTGGGAAGCTGGAGAGGCAGGTTACACTGCGAGGCCCAGAACATGCAGACTAATCCCCACATGGCCTGTTTTGAAGGCATGGGATTGATGTTTCAAAGTAGTGTGTAGTAGTTGACTTTCCATTACAATTTAAATGTGGACAGTGTGTTAGAGAGCCTGAGTGACAGTCACCCCGTCTTTCAGTGCCAACTTAGCCTTGTAAAAAGTTGCTATGTCGGATGCTCAGCATTGAAATACAGAAGTGCTGCAGAGAAGATAGCACGTAGCCATATAGAGTCTGGTCCCCTTTAAAGCCTGCTGTTTAGGAGATCTCAGTGGGTGCACACGGGCAGATTGTACTTTTTTTTTTTTTTTTTTGTGGGTCATGTGGCTTGGCGGCCTGGGTGCTGTCCTTGCCTACCCTTGAGTCAAGCCCCACTTCCTGTTTTCTAGAGATTAATTGGAGATAAGACTCTCAGGTTCTTTTGTGCTTGGGCTGGCTTTGAACCTTGATCCTCAGAAAATGATTATTTTTGCCAGTTGTGGGGCTTGAACTCAGGGTCTGAGCACTGTCCTTGACTTTTCTCAAGGCTAGAGTCACAACACCACTCCAGCTTTTTTCTATGTATGTGGTACCGAGGTATCAAATCCGGGTCTTTGTGCATGCTAGGCAAGCACTCTACCCGTGTCCAGGTTCTCTAGTCATGAGCCCGAAGGCTGCCCTCTGCCATACCTCACGTGTGCCACACTGCTGGCTCATGCCTGTCATCCTAGATTCTCAGGAGGCTGGGGTCTGAGGATCACAGTTTGAACCCAGCCCAGGAGACTTTTATCGCCTGTAAACGTCTCAGGAAAAAGCTGGAAGTGGCGCTCTAGTTGTAGCACAGTGATAGAATGTTAGCCTTGAGCAAAAAAAGACAGCTCAGGGACAGTGCTCAGTCCCAGAGTTCAAAGCCCCAGAATCACCACCACCACCAAAACCCCCAAACAAAACAGAAGTAAATACGTTTTAATGGTCCCTGAAGCAGCAGTGCTTTCTAGAGCCAGCAGGCTTCATTTGCTGGGTCTGTGTCTTAATAGTACTTGAATACACTTTTATTATCTTGCACCTTTGTTTTCCTGAGTTGTGCTGTGGCGTTGTGCTGGTCTGGAACTCACTGTATAGCATAGGTTGACCTCAAACTCATGATCTTCTGTTTTACCTGAGCCTCCTGATAACGGGTCACAGGCATGCACGAACACGTTTTTATTTCACAAAGGCAGTCAGTTCTGTTTTTAGAAGATGGCTCCCGAATTGAATTAAAGAGGAAATTGTGCTTCACAGAGGCAGTGTCGTAGGAAGGCCTTTCTTTCCGTGTCTCCCGCGTAGCGGGTGGGGGGCTGCTTATGTTTGGGGTCACCCCTCCCTGCAGGCTGGCTGGGCAGTGGAACACAACCATGACAGCATTCCTGAGCAGTTTCAGTTGCCCGCAGAGTGAGTCAAAGAATTCTGTGATTCTTTCACTAGAATAGACCTTCGTCAGAAGAGAAGGGCTCATCGATTCCAAGTGCGTGCATGCCGCACCGTCTAAAATGCACTTTCGTGTTTTTCTGTAGACAGCGTGTGCCTCTGCTCTAAGGGGATATCCATTAAAAGTGAGTCTACCATCAGGCTGGTGGCGCCCGCCTGTCATCCTAGCTGCTCAGGAAGCTGGGATCTGAGGATCAAAGTTCAAAGCCAGCCCTGTGCACGGAAGTTGGTGAGACTCTTATCTCTAATTAACCACCAGAAAATGGAGTGGTGCCCCGGCTCAGAGTGGTAGGGTGCTAGCCTGGAGCAAAGTGAGCTCACGTTCAAACCCCATGACTTAAAAAAAAAAGTCTCCCTCCCCCCCATCACCGGCTTTGCCTGCAGAAAGGTAGCTTCTTTGCCCCACCTTTCCAACCCATCCTCTCTCCTTCCCTGGGTGGCTCATGGTGTGCTGTGTTTGTCGCTTTGTCTAGATCCAGGGACCCTCCGCCCTCCTACCCCCCTAGCTGCATGTGTGGCAGAGAGAGACCCTGCTCCATGAGCCCTCGGGACTTCTCTAGTTGCTGCTGCCCTGCAGTGAGGGGAACCACGTGGAGGGTTCACAGCTGCTGAGCTGGCAGGGCCGCTATGGAACCCCACTTTGGGGCTGGGGCACTGGGGCTGCCCTGAAGCTGTGTCATGTCTCCTCCCCTAGCTTGGTCCCTGCATGGCTGTGTGGGGCAGCCACCCTCTTCCCGCCCTCTGTCCCGTCTGCCTTTCTGCCATCCTGACCTCTCCAGTCACTAACAGCCAATTTCTTGTCAACAAGTGGGGAGTGATTAACACATTGAAGGAACCCCGTGCAGATCATCAAAAGAAGCATCTAATTAAAAACAAATACCAGATACACACGCATTACCCCGAGTGTTACTATACCAGTACCCTTTTTTAAATAAAGGATTATATACTTAGTGAAAAATATAGAAGAGAAATAAGTGTTTTAACAAGGCTTGATTCTTTTAACGTAAGTTACGCTTGGAATTTGATATTTTCTAGTTATTTTTTCCTTTTTTTTATTTCTTTGTGCTGGTTCCTGGGGCTTGAACTCAGGGCCTGAGGACTGTCCCTGAACTTCTTTTTTTTTTTTTTTTTTTGCTCAAAACTAGTGCTCTGCTATTTGAGCCACATTTCTCTTTCTGCCTTTTTGGTGCTTAATTGGAGATAAAAGCCTCCCATCTGTTCCTGCCTGGGTTAACTTTGAACTGTGATCCTCAGATCTCGGCCTTCTGAGTAGCAAGCATGAGCTGCTGGTGCCTGGCTTTCATTGAAGTTTTTAACACAAGGTCTTGGGATGTATGTAACCCAGCCTTGATCTTCCTGTCTTGGCCTCCCAGGTGTTGATATTACAGGCTGTGCTTCCACACATGGCTTCTAAACAAGCAGTTTCTAAAAAACGGTTGAGCCACGTGCTGGTGCCTCACACCTGTAATCCCTGCTACTTCAGGAGGCAGAGAGCTGAAGACTGCTGTTCAAAGCAAGCCCCAGCACTAAAGAACCAGAGGCTCTGTGTCTCTGATTAACCACCAGAAAACCGGAAGTGGTGTTGTGGCTCACATAGCTGCCCTTGAGCTAAAGAGCTCAGGGATGGCACCCAGGCCCAGAGTTCAAGCCCCACAACCGGCAAAAAAAAAAGGTTGAACTTGAAGCCATGTGTATCATCTGTCCATCACTGAGCATGGGCGACAGAACTCAGGAGGACAGAGTACTGGAAAAGACAGCAGCGTCTGCAACCATGTCCCCGGATGGAGGAGTGAGACAGACATGCAGAAGAAAGTTAGGTGACAGGGCAAGGTGCCACACTGCGATGGCTAGCTGTACATGCCTCCAGCTCCACTCTGACAGGCCACGGAAGGGTCCGGATGGCAGCGGGCTGTGCTGTGCATTCAGAAACTGCGGAGCAAGAGAGGGGCCATTTTGAAGGCTGTCAGAGGTAGGTGGGTGGAGCCAGCCGTGGGCACGAGGCTTCTTTGACCTTCTCAGTGGTGTGGGCAGGAACCCTGAGGATCAGCTCTAGCTGGGAGAAAGAAGTGGCGCATTCTCTCATTCCTCCCCCCCCCCACGCATGGATGCCAGTAAATGGAGCAGCTGGTTGCAAGGGGCCCCGGGGCCTGAAGCTGACAGTCTGGGCTCTGGCCTCGCTGGGAAGCATGTGGGGACAGTGCACAGAGCCAGGGCTTAGGGAGCGGGGCTGTGTGTGGTGGAAGGAATTTAGTGACAGAGCTGTCTGATGAGGGAATGAATTAGTCCCCTTGACAAAGTAGTAGGTAGCATGTTGTTTCTTTGCTGGGCAAGTCTGCTGGGCAGGTATCTCCTGAGGGGTCTACAAGAACTTTATTTAAGCTAAATACAAAGTTTCTTTAAAAAACACTACTTGTTGCATTATTGCTCGGGATTCTCTTGTTGCATTGTTGCTCTGGATTCTCTGGTAAGCAGGAGCTTGGCTGTGAGGAAAGGGCACAGGCTGTTGAGGTGCTGCTGTTCCTATTCAGGTATTGTTAGGGCATTAGAACCAGATTCCTCTGGGCCCTCGAAGAGCTGGCAGCGTCATTGTCACCTGCTTCCTTAAAGGCATGTGGTAGTCTGGGCTGGTAGTTCTGGTCTCGTCTTGGTTTTTCCATGCATGGGGCTCACAGGCAGTCACCACCAGTGTGTGCCAGGAGGGGTGGGGTGGGTTCAGCGTGGGGAGGCAGGCCCCACCAGCTCCCCTCCTCCGCTTCCTCCTCCGCTCCCCTCTGCCCTCGCCTCCACATGGAGCCATGCAGCCTCACACTCCAGGCCTGGAATCTCTCCAGGAATGTTCTAGAACAAGGGGCTGTCAAAGTGCCAGCTTTAAGGAAGCTCTGGATTGGGACATCATTCTTTGGTGGGTCCTTTCTGTCCTTTGACCTGCTTTACGGGAGCGAGGTCAGATTTAGTGCCCTGAGGTGAACACACGGTCTGGGGGGGGGGGGTGTTAGGGTACAGCTTCCTGCTTCCCCTTCCAGCCTGGCTG
The DNA here is from genome assembly GCF_031878675.1 of Megascapheus bottae. Classification (NCBI taxonomy): domain Eukaryota; kingdom Metazoa; phylum Chordata; class Mammalia; order Rodentia; family Geomyidae; genus Megascapheus; species Megascapheus bottae. Next base: position 3,618,790 of record NC_143542.1, on the reverse strand, counting down.
GGTGGCTGTGAGCAGTGGTGATAAAGACATTTGTCACTTGCTGAGCTGTCACTCGTCCAGACAGGAAGTGTGCAGAGCACTTTTCCGCCTCACCATTCATGTCCCCTTTTAGAAACATGTGGGGCTCAGTTCCTTACATGCCAGGGGCCTCAGGCAGGCCTGTGGACTGGCCTGGTGCCAGCCAATGCCTGGCAGAGGCCCTGCTCCTTTGACAGCATTTTGTAAATGGACCCTTAGGGTGACTGCTGTGTGAAGCACTCCATTTCTTTCTTCCTAAAAGCTAGATAGTGATTGCTTGCCGGTGTGTGTGTGTGTGTGTGTGTGTGTGTGTGTGTGTGTGTGTGATTTATCTATCTATATGTCTATATCTATCTATCTATATCCAAGTTACATTCTCATCATCATTCAGTTAGAAACTCCTGCCCAGAAAGCAATCAGTCCAACTTGTGTAGAGGGGAGTAGTTTTAGCTGCAGTGGGACTGGTAATAATAATGATAAGATGAAGAAGAAAGAATTCATAAGCTTCAACTCCTTCCCCCTTGAGCAACCTAATACTTATTCTGTGTTTTTCTTGGTACTAGAATTTGAGCTCAAGGCCTCATATTTGCCAGGCAGGTGCTCCAGCACGGAAGCCAGCACCCCAAGTCCCTGAATCTAATACTTTGTTCCCATTTACAAGCTGGTCTCCACTTCTATTGACTATTTACTAAAATCACCATGAACTTTGCCTATTAATTCATTGCATATGTAAAGGTGTATTTGCCTGTGGCTTATATGTTTTTGAAATGCCCATAATGCAGTTCTGTGGTGACTTTTCACAGTTTAAAAAGTCTCAGTTCAGGCTGGCATCATGCCAGCCATGGTCACCACTCTCTCTCGGAAACTTTGCTTTAGGTTCCTCACTAGGAGAGGAGCAGGGTAGATTTTGCAAGGATGGATAGTTGCAAGATTTTGGAGACATTTTGAACACCAGATACACCCATAGCGGAATTCCAGTGAGACAGCAGAGGGAGACGTGGGATTCTGGTGACGTACGTGGGGGTGGCTGCAGGCAGCGGCCGAGTTAGCCTGAGTGTGCCAGAGGGCAAGGCCACGCAGGCCACACTGGCTGTTCTAGTTCACCTCATTTGCTGCTCACAGTAGCTTTGATAGTGGTGCATTGAGGAACCGGTGTCTTTCTTCAGCTCCTGGTCTCCCATTCCTGCACTGTCTGAACAGTACTTTTCTCTAGATTTGAGGCCTTTTCTGGGTGTGTGCTGTGATTTTATCTCCTTACAGGTGAAAATACAAGACGCCAGGCTGCGTGCCAACTTGTGCAATGCAGTTATGACCTGCGTTAAGTTCCTGCATTGTGTGGTGCAGTAGCTTTGAGGCTGGGCCTTGCCTCATCTTGAATCTGTCTGTCTGTCTATGGTCAGAACAGGGATTTGAACTCAGGACCTTGTGGTTGCTAAAGCAGGGCTGCTAGCTGCTCCAGCCCTGATGTTTGCTCATTATTTTTGAGATAGGATCTTGCTTCCTACCCAGATTGCACCTATGTTTGATACACCTAGGCTGGGTTTCTAGTAGCGAGTCCAGCCCTCAGTGAAGAAGGCATCCACCCAGGCAGCCTTGAATTCATATCCTCCCAATTCCAGCTTCCCACATAGCTACAGCTGTAAGCCTCTGCTGCACCTTTACATCTCGTTTAGCAACTCCTCTTCTGCCCAGCAAGAAATTTGGACAAACTGAGAATTTATTGATATAAGTGAAATCAAATTAAGTCAAGTATACACGGACATCTGGGCATATCAAAAAAGTCCTGTCATAAAAATCACACCGTGAGCGGTGGCTCACGCCTATCATCCTAGCTACTCAGGAGACAGGTCTGAGGATCGCGGTTCAAAGCCAGCCCAGGCCAGTCCTGGGCTTGAGCTCAGGGCCTGAGCACTGTCCTTGGACTTTCTCAAGGCTAGAGCTCTACCACTTGAGCCTCAGCACCACTTCTGGCTTTTTTCTGTGTATGTGGGGTACCGAGGAATCGAACCCGGGTCTTTGTGCATGCTAGGCAAGCACTCTACCACTAGGCCAAACTCCCGGTCCGTCTATGAGACTCTTATCTCCAATTAACCACTGGAAAACCGGATGTGGGGCTATGGCTCCATGGGTGGGTAGTAGCCTTGATCTGAAGAGCTCGGGGACAACACCCAGGCCAAGAGTTCAAGTCCCACAACCGTCCCAAAAAAAAAAAATCACATCCTGAACTTATTAAGCACACAAGGCCAGGGGATGATCTAGCTCCCTCACCTGGATCCCAAAGGAAGGCCCTAACCCTGGGGTATCAATGTGCATACCAGTCTGAGGTTCATCAGACCAGCAAGGGCAGTCTGATCTGTGTGCAGCTCTCTGAACCTGGGCTTCAGCTCCCCTCGATCCCCGGCTTTGATCCCCGGCTTGTCCAGTCTGGTAATCCTGGAACCAGCTCTGCACCCAGAGCCAGCATTGTGGCTGGGACATCCTCCCCTCCTCCTCACCTCTAAGGTCTGGGTACCCTAAGTTAACTTAATCTGCAACCTCTGCCCTTGTCTTCAGCAAAGCCTCTTGAAACCCTTGGCTGCTTTAATTCTTTCTTACCAATCCTGTAACCTCCATGTTATCTACAGCGTAATGTGTGATCTGAGTTAATATCAGTAATTAAGATCAGAGAACATGAACCTTATGTTGCCTGCGGCCCAGAGCTATCAAGAAAAATGAGCAATATTTGGTACCTTAATGGCAAAGAAATCATTGTATCTTATGAATTTTGATATTGTAGAAAGATACAAACAGGTCTGGCTGTTAGTGACGGCTCTCTAGAACACGAGAGAGCTGGAAGGCAGAGCTCTTGGTGTAAGTGGTCTGCCATCCCAGGCATTTCCTGGCCCACATGCTTTCCTTCCACATAGAGCGGAGTGGGGACAGAATCTGGGAAGGGCTCCCAGCCGCCCACGGGAGCGGGAGGGGGAGGAAAGGAGACGCCTCGCTCTCTTCCTTTTGTGTCTACTGGTTCTCCCTGAAGTCTGTCCAGAACAGGACTCCCCCCCCCCCAATAGAGCTGCTAAACGTTTATTTGAAAGCCATCTAAAATGATGTTATTAGAAGACTGGAATTCAGAGATTAGCCATCAGAGATTTTTTTTTTTTTTGGTAAGTCCCAGAACTTGTACTCAGGGCCTGGGCACTGTTCTTGGGCTTTCCCAAGAACAGCAGCACTTCCAGCTTTTTCTATGTATGTGGTACCAAGGAATCGAACCCGGGTCTTCGTGCATGCTAGGCAAGCACTCTACCACCAGGCCAAACTTCCAGCCCTAAGATTAGCTTTTAAATGGATCAGCTTTACTCTTGAAACTTTTTGGGGGGGCGGGGGCCGGTCCTGGGCCTGGGCACTGTCCTTGGACACTTTTTACTCAAGGCTAGTGCTCTACTACTTGAGCCACAGTGCCATTTCCTGCTTTTTCTGTGTATGTAGTACCAAGAAATTGAACCCAGGGCTTCATGCATGATAAGTGAGCACTCTGCACTTGGCCACAGTCCTAGCCCCCTTGAAACTTTTTTAAATACCTGCAGCATAGTTTCCTTTCTCCTGGTTTGCCTCAAGGGCCGTGCCAAGCCCCAAGTTCAAGCCCCAGGACTAGAGCTTGTCCCTTACCTCATTTGCTTAAAGCTAGTGCTCTACCACTCTGAGCCCCAGCTCAACTTCTGGTTTTCTGGTGGTTAATTGGAGAGAAGGGACTCATGGACTTTCCTGCCCAGGCTGGCTTTAAACCATGATCCTCAGATCTCAGCCTCTTAGAAGTAGCTAGGATTACAGGCATGAGCCACCAGTGCCAGTGAACTGACAGCTAGTTCCTTTTTTTTTTTTGGCCAGTCCTGGGGCTTGATCTCAGGGTCTGGGGCTGTCCCTGAGCTTTTTCACTCAAGGCTAGCACCTTTTGGCTTTTTCTGTGCATATGGTGCTGAGGAATGGAATCTGGGGCTTCATGCATGCTAGGCACCCTCCCAGCCCACCATTCTTTTTTAGTAATAAAGGACCATAATAATTTATTCCTTTAAAAAAAAAAAGATGATGATGAAGTCATGGTACACTGTGAGGGGGTGACAGGGTGGCTTCAGGGCGCCTGGGGACTGTACTGTCCAGGGTAGCTGTCCTTACCCAGCTGAGTACTGGGGATGGAACCCAGGATATTGCACTTGCCACTGACCTACATCCTAGCCCTCGGGCGACTCTTGACTGGTGGAAACAGCTAGTTCATTGTTTCTTGAAAGTTTTGTAGCTCTTCTGTACTCTTGATGTGCAGTGAAGATCCCAGAGCTGGCTCTTTAGGCTGTACAGTTTCCCTTTGGCAACACATAGATGCATTTGTCTGTGTTTTGAAGTCGTGTTTCGCCCATCCTCCCCCACCCCACCCCACCTCAGCTGTACATGTGGCTCTCTCCCTGCAGAGGCTGGCAGGGTTGGTGAAAGACGAGAGCCTAAGTTTAGATCCTCATCCTCTTCAGAGATTTTCCAGAATGTTCTCAGATGGAGTCAGACTCTGCAGAGCTGCTGAGAAATAGGCTTTCAAGAAGAAGCAGGGCAAGCAAGGCTGGCTCTCGCCCCGGCCTGTTTGCAGCTTTCCACCTCTAATCCAGAGGCAGAGAGCGTCCAAGCACAGCCCGAGAGCGAGCAGGCGGCGGCGGCGTTTGCTGAGAGTCTGACATGACATAGAGGAAGCAGTCTGAGTGTTGTGAGCAAGGGGCAGCCAAGTACGCTGTTGGGCTGGGTCGTGGGCCCAGTGCTAGCAGTAGGACTCTGTCTGCCACCTGTGGCTGTTGCAGAAACTTAAAATGCTGTGGAATTCACTTTAGGGATAGCAGTGCAGTTGGAGATCTTCAGAGATAAGAGTTGAAAATAGGTATGGAGCAGTGATCGTGGGTGTTGCCCACGCCCTCTCCTTCTGCAGTCTCAGTACTGAGGTCTGAACTCAAGGCCTCAAGCTTGGGTTTTTGTTGTTGTTGGCTGGCAGTTTGTCATTTGAGCCACACCTCCACTTCTGGCGTTTTGCTGGTTAACGGAGCTGAGAGTCCCTCAGATTTGTCTGTTTGGCCTTGAACCGTGATCCTCAGATCTGAGCCTCCTAAGAGGCTGGCTAGGGTGACAGGCCTGCCCCGCCGGAGCCCTGCTCTCGTCCTTTCCTTTTCTCTTCTTTTTTCATGATCAAGCTAATGTGTAGAGGGGTTCCAGTTACATTCGCCAGGTAGTAGGTGCATTACTTCTTACACATTGATACTCCTTCTTAGGTTTTTGTCTCCATTTCCCACCCTTCACGTCCTTTTCTAATGTCGCATCTGTCTCCCCAGGTCTCCCTTCCTGCACTGCTCTTGCCAGCTCCATGCACTCAGATAGGCTTTTTGCATTCACTTTTCTCATTTTCTGATTTCCCTTGTCATTTTTCTTTGACTTGAGTGTGGTTCTTAATTCAGATAATTGTGAATTCAGATTTCCTACCATTACTTCCTTTCTGATTTCATTCTTCTTTGGTCAGAAAAGGTACTTGGTATAATTTTGGTATTTCAAATGTAGGTCTCTTATCCAGAATGTTCTGCATGCTCTTAAGAAGAATGTGTTTTCTGTCGTTTCTGGCTGATGTGCTGTCTGTCTGGTAGGTCTGGTTGTTTTACCACCATGTTTAAGGCTTCTATTCCCTAGTTCACCTGTCTAGTTGACTGAAAACAGGGAATTGGTGTCGCCAGCAGGGACTGCAGTCTTTTTTTTTTTTTTTTTTTTTTTTGTTTTGGGTCAGTTGCGAGGCTTGAACTTTGGGCCTGGGTGCTGCCCCTGAGCTCTTCAGGTCAGGTGGCGCTCAGCCACAGTGCCACTTCCAGTTTTCTGGTGGTTAATTGGAGATAAGAATCTCACGGAATTTGGGGCCTGGGCTGGGTGTGAACTGTGATCCTCAGATCTGAGCCTCCTGAGTAGCTAGGCCACCACGCCTGGCCTTGGACAGTCTTTCTCCAGCATTTCTCCCACAGTGCTGCACTTTCCTTTTCTGCATTTGGGCTTTTGCTGCTAGGTGCATGTACATCTGTAAGTGTTTAATCTTCTTGATGATCTGACTCACCTATCATTCTACCATTTATACTGTCTCTTGGCAAAAGTTTTTGGCTTCAGGTCTGTAGTGGCTGTCAGCCATTGTGGCTGTCTGCATGGAGTGGTTTTACCTGTCCTGCTCCTGGGCTGCGCATGTGCACATGGCCTGGGGTTGAACCAGTTCTGCTCATTCCTACCTTCAGTTGAAGAGTTTATCCAACCTACATTCATGTAAATGCCACTAAGGAGGATTTCTACCAATTCAAATTTTCTGCCATATCTTTATTGTGTTATTCTCCCATTACTGCCTTGTTTATGTTAAGTAGATATTTTCTACAGTACTATGTTAATTTTCTTCTACTATGAATTTCAGAATATTTTCTCGGTGGTTGTGCAGTGAATTACAATCATTATTCATAACAACCTAGCTTGACTTGATGGCAGTGTGTTTCCGTAGTAGATAAAATGTACGTTCCTAACTAGTTCCTAGCACAGCCAGTTTGCTGTAAGCTTTTGGTGGTTTAGAAAAGTTGACTGTGACAGCTTTGACTGTTTTTTCATTGTTTTTTAAGAGAATGACAGACTTTTGTTGTTGGATTCTCTGGTGCTGTCAATTTTTTTTTTTTTTTTTTTGCCAGTCCTGGTTTAAGCTCAGGGCCTGAGCACTGTCCTTGGACTTTTCTCAAGGCTAGAGCTCTACCACTTGAACCTCAGCACCACTTCCGGCTTTTTTGTATGTGTGTGGTACCAAGGAATCGAACCCGGGTCTTCGTGCGTGCTAGGCAAGCACTTTAACCACTAGGCCAAACTCCCGGCCCCAATGTTTTTTTGTTTTTTTTTTTTAATTGTTCTTTTTTGACTTTTAATCTTTTTTTGGTGGTACTGGTGATTGAACTTAGTACCTACTGCTTGCTGTTAGGCAAGTGCTCTACCACTTGAGTCATACTCTGGCCCTGATACGTCACGTTGTAAGAACACTCATCTGAGATAGATGTCATAGTCTCCCCTCTCCCCTTGCCTTTTGGCAGTATGGGTTGAAGTAAGGCGTGGTGCTTACTGGACAGGTACCTCCCACTTGAGCCACACCCCGAATCTTCTGCGTTCAGCCTGTTTTTCAGATAGGATCTTCAGTTTTTGTCCTCGCCGACCTTAAGACCACAGTCCTCCCATCCTCTGCCTTCCAAGCTGGGTCCGTATGCATGTGCCACCCTGCTCCCTCCACCTCATTCGCCTTGCCCGCGTGGGTGCACATGTAAGGGCATCTCTAGCTCTTAAGTGTTCGCGCTCCAAGTTTTACAGCCAAACTTGGGTATGATGACTTTCCACCATTGGGATTTCTGTAGTGCAAGGTGTGTGTGTGTGTGTGTGTGTGTGTGTGTGTGTGTGATGGTTTGTCATAGAGATGGTGTTCATTTGTACGACAGGGCCTGTTTCTCCACATCTTCCATACCATGTGGCATCCAGTTTCTTCATCTTTTGAGTTGTAACAAGACATGCCTACCAGTTTTTGGTTTGGATTTTTCTGGTGATTGTGGATAAGGACCTTTTTGTGTGTCGTTAGTGATTTTTCCTGAGAACTGCTTTTTTGTGTCATTGACTCGTATCGTTGGCCTTTCCTGTTACATTGTTTTGTTATTTCTGTTGACTGGTTCAAAAATCAAAGTGATGTAAAAACAGCGTGAAAGTCTTGCACTGCCTTTGCCTGCTTTGCTTCTCCTTATCGTCCCAGGTAACTTTTCTAACTTTCTTTTTTACTTACTTTGGAGTTAATGTTCATGTAATAGAGGAGGTTCCATTGTGATGTTTCCATACATGCACGCAGTGTACTTTGACCAGATCCCCTCGTCCCTCCCATGTCCCCATTCCTCCGCTCCCTGCAGTGTGTGTATCTTTCCAGTGGTTTCAAAACATGAACACGGACACTGTTTTTCTCTTCCCTCCCTTTTACGCAGGGGGGCAGTGCCCTGGGTCTAGCATTTTACATCTTGCTTTTGCCAGTGTTTCCCCAGGGGTGGCCTCTGTGTTTGCAATTGCACAGGATTCTGTGGATTAATAAGAGTTTGTTCAGCACGTTGTGTGGTGTGAGACCCCGGACACATGGCAGTTGTGTACATGTACCTCTGGACCTGTGGGCCAGAGTGCTCCTTGAGGAAAGCCTATTTAAAAACGGATAACCACTGCCAGGTGTGCTGGCTCACACCTGTAATCCTAGCTACTCTGGAGGCTGAGATCTGAGGATCGAAGTTCAAAGCCAGCCCAGGCGCTAAAGACGTGAGACTCTTATCTCCACTTCAACACTAGAAAACTTGAAAGTGGCCTTGTGGCTCAAGGGGTAGGGCAGTAGCCTTGAAGACCTCCCAAAAGGAAACAAAACAAAACACTGATAGGCATGCCTGCTTTTCTCTCTCTAGGTGGTGTATAGTCTTGCATTGCCCTCATCTGTTTCCTCCGAGATTTTGTTTTTGCTGTTTTTTGCTTTTGTTATTGCGACACAGTCTCGCTGTATACACCAGGCTGGTCTCAAACTCGAAATCCTCCTCAGCCTCCAGTGCTGGGGTTATAGGAACTGCCATACCCAGACCCTCACAGCCTTTTCAGTACATTGTCAAATTTGGATAATTTTGCCCAGGCTGGCTTCAAGGGCAATCCTCAGATCTCAGCCTCCTGAGTAGCTAGGATAACAGGCGAGACCCTCTGCCATTCAGCTTTCTCTGGTTATTTTTGAGATGGGTTTCTCTCACTTCCTGTGTGTGCAGGAACCTGAACCATTTTAGCCTGTTTTAGGCTTCTCATTCACCCTGGGGTGACCTGCTCCCAGCCTGTGTCCAGTGTCTTCCCCTAGAGGTAGAGTTTTAGGAACTTTTCTTCTAGGCTGGCATGGATCCACCATTGCCTTAATCTCAGCTTGGGACAGCTGGCATTCATACTGTGCTCAGCGAGGACTTCTCTGAGAAGAGGTCTTGTGAATGCTGTGGAAGCTCAGTGCAGTCGTGGTCAGCCGTTCAGGGGTGAGGCAGCAGGACCCGGCCCTGTGGAGGACTTGATCTGCATTTATTTTCTTAGATTTACTTGTTGATAGCTAATTCCATGTTGTTTCTCCAAGAAAAATCTCATGGCCATTCTAAGTTCCTAGATGAATTTGTCAAGAACTGATCAGTAATGTTGCTGTCTACAAGCTGTGTTTTTTCAATTGTTCACATTTTCATATACAAAGTTTTCTTTAAGTTTGTTTCAAAAACTTTCCCTTTTTCACTATTTAAATAAAATCCCCACATCCTAGAGGTAAGATTATATATACATTAAAGATTCCCATTTTCTTACTGTGGTCCCAGTTATAGCACAGAATTATTCTTTATATTTCGGTTGATTCTCTTGATAAATAATCATAGCATTTAAGATTCAAGTCCACTGAAGGACCCCATGTTTTCCTTCTGCTCTTTCTCTTATCCCGTGAGTCTTTCCCGCCTCCTGATCTCCTGATGTATTATTGATGGCTCTGGCTCCGGCAGTGCCAGGAGGCGCCGGGAATGTCCTGGCTTGCTCTTGGTGGATGGAATGCTGTCGTTTGCCCGTGAAGTCAGTCTCGTGACAGCTTTTCAGCAGAAATATGTGTCTTTTCTCATGTGGAGAAAACAGTCTACCTTTTCCTTGTGTCAGGTGTGACCTTCACTTGTGGTTTTATCAAAGGCTTTTTGTATCCATGGTGACCGAGTCAGCCCGAGGCAGCCTGGGGTCAGCCTGGAGCTTAGACAGAACCCACAGCCCCACAGTGCTCGCAGGTGTCTTGGAGGGGAGGTGACAAAGCTGGTGCTAAGAGTGAGAAGAGAAGTGGAGGCAGGAGCCGCTGCCATCTGCTGCTGGGGTGCTGCTGACAGAAACAGGGACGGCCTCTTCTCTGTTTGTTTAGCTTCTCCTAGCCCTGACAACAGACATACCTGAGAAACCACAGAAGGGAGGAAAGATTTCTTTTCCCCCGTTCCAGGGTGTTCAGTCCAATGTGGCAGACAGGAAGCAGCGCTTAGTGGCAGCAGGAAGGGACCAAGCTAGGATCCATCCAGACCTCCTTCGAACCACGGTTCTGCTGCCAGCCACCGATTGGCCCAGAGCCCTGATGGTCTGAGAGCTTCCTCCCCCCCCCCCTCCGCAAATATGTGCTTGCCAGCTCCAGGGCACTGCGGAGGTCAAGGCTTCCAACCCAGGAGGCTCACTGAGCAGCCATCGCGGTCAGGAGACCCAGCCACAGAGCGCAGCTTGGCGTCGATGAACGAAGCAGAGCAGTGCGGGCTTCCAGGGGAGACGCAGGGCGCAGAGCCCGTGAGAGCCCCGCCCTGGCCTCGCCTTGCTGCGTCTAGACGTGCACCCTGATTTTCAGCACCCTCATAGGAGAAGTGGAACAGGCCTCACCACCAAGCCTGCTCTCCCGGGCTCTGACCCTGCCCCATGCCTGCTGCCCTCCCGGGAGGTTGGGAGTTCAGGTAACAGGCGGGCAGCCAGGTCTCCAGTGCCTCGGTTGCATGGCTGGTTGTAATGGCCGCTTACACCAGGCCCTGGGGTGAGTCCGCCCTCTTGCTCTCCTATGTCTGCAATGTCTGAGGGCAGGCAAGGGGCGGCATGTGGGCATCAAAACACGAGAGCGGAGGAGGACGCTGGCCTCATTAGACCACCCGGTGCCCAGGGTCACCACAGAACACCTGGCCGGCTGTTGGTACAGTGCCATTCCTAGAAATTCTACAAGCTCAACAGCTCAGATGTGGAGCTGTGCTGGAGAGAGGCCATCGTCTGGCGTGGTGGGGACACAGAGGCCTGCGCCATCAGGTTACAGTCTTCAGCACGTATGCCCTGCCATCTTTTCACCCCACCTGTGCGCATGCGCACGGCTCTGCAGCCTCTTCTCTGCCCATCTTCCAGGCTGTTACTCTTCTGTAAAGGGAGGCCTCTTGGACTGGTGGTGTGGCTTGGTGGTGGGGGTGCTTTGCCTAGCATGGGAGTTCTTTGTTCCCTCCCTGCCCCACAAAAATAAAGGAATAAATCTTTCCAAGCAAAGAGGTCCCATTTCTCTTTTCCATTCGTAAGTCTTGAGTCCTCGGGGCACAACGGGGGATGCCCGGCCCCGGGGGCCTGTTCGGGCTTGGCACAGCAGCAGCAGCAGTGGCCTCGTGTTCTGTGGGTGGGAGCAGGGTGGCCGTCGCCGTGGGCTTGGCTGCACTTGCTCTGTTGGTGCTTTCTTTCAAGGGATATTGTTGAGCTGCTGAGTTTGGTAATACTTCTTACTCTTTGGGGATACTGGTCCCGTTTCCTGGGCAGGTGGGTGTCTGTGTGAAGTCTTTTTGGGGAAGTGAACCAGAAATGCCTGGGTGTGGTAACCCCAGCACTCGGGGAGCTGAAGTAGGAGGATCGCACGTTCAGGGTCAGCCTGGCCATGCATTGAGGCCCTGTCATGAGCAAGTGTTGCATTTCTTGTTTCCCAGTCGAGGAGGAGTCACTCCTCCTTTGCTGGTGGAGTCTCCAGAGGGCTTGGGGTCCCCGGGTCATGAGAACTGACTGGCTTGTCACAAATGGCTGGAAGTGCGCTTTTTAGTTTGGTCCAACTTGAGATTTTCTGAAAGAATGGTGTCCTCAGGGACCACCAGTAGGGAGGGAGGCAGGGAGGGGTGGGAGACAGCCCTTCCGGCCCTGGGGTCTGCAGGTGGTGAGGGCTGTGCACGCGCGTGCCTGTGCCAGTGCTCGTGTGTGGCAGCCTCCAGGGTGTGAATGTCACCGCGATGAGTCACTGGATATCTGTGAGGACAGACCCTTCCTCCTCCACCCTTCCTCCCTCAGAGGTTAGTTTTGTTTTTTTTCCTCCTCCCAGTCCTTGGGCTTGAACCTAGGGCCTGAGCACTGCCCTTGCATTTTCTCAAGGCCAGAGCTCGACCACTTGAGCCTCAGCACCACTTCCAGCTTTTTTCTATGTATGTGGTACCCAGGAATCGAACCCAGGCCTTTGTGCATGCTAGGCAAGCACTTTACCACTAGGACACATTCCTGACCCATGTTATTTATTTATTTATTTATTTTTTCCCCAGTCCTGGGCTTGAGCTCAGGGCCTGAGCACTGTCCTTGGGTTTTCTCAAGGCTAGAGCTCTACCACTTGAGCCTCAGCACCACTTCTGGCTTTTTTCTATGTATGTGGTTCTGAAGAATCAAACCCGGGTCTTTGTGCATGCTAGGAAAGCACTCTACCACTAGGCCAAACTCCCCGCCCCATTTTTTTTGGGGGGGGGGTCAGTCGTGGCGATTGAACTCTGGGTGAACTCTGGGTCTGGGCGTTTCCCGGAGCTCTTCAGCTCAAGACTGCCACCCTACACCTGATCCACAGCGTCACTTCCAGTTTTCTGGTGGTTAATTGGAGATAAGGGTCTCATGGACTTTAGTGCCCGAGTTGGTTTTGAACTGCACTCATCAGATCTCAGCCTCTGAATAGCTGGGTTTACAGGTGTGAGCCACTGCGTCCAGCGCCACCATCTGACCGTGATCCTCCTATCCGTACCTCCCCTGAGGCGTGATCACAGCTGTGCACTACCGTTTCAGCCTGATTTGTGGAAGTCTCAAGGTTTGTGACCATGCTGCTTCCACTCTTATCTCTCCAAGTAGCTGGGATTACAGGAATGTGCCACGGTGCCCACCTGGTTGTGGGATTCTTAAAGCCAGAGGCCTGCAGCGTTTACCCACACTGCTTGCTGCAGAGGTGGCCTGGTGTACCTAGTGCTTACCAAATGCTTCAAGTGGTTTCCTCTTTTGTTTTGTGTAGTGTGTACACATGGATCACGAACGGTTTCACGGATCACAGAGCATCTTACAAATAGGTTCTCAGATGAGATTTCTAGGTCACTTGGTAGTTTAATGGAAGGGGTACTTGTGAGTCCTGGCTGTTTTGCAGCAGACTCTTTGGGACTAGATCTTTGGTAGGGGATTTCAGCCTGGTTTTGTGTGTGTGTGTGTGTGTGTGTGTGTGTGTGTGTGTGTGTGTGTGCGCGCGCGCGTGCGTGCGTGCGTGCGTGCGTGCGTGTGGTTCCTGGGGCTTGAACTCTGGGCCTGGGCACTGTCCCTGAGCTCTTCAGCTCAAGGCTACCACCCTACTCCTTGAGCCACAGCCCCCCACTTGCGGTTTTCTAGTGGATAATTGGAGATCAGATCTCTTGGTCTTTAGTGCCAGGGCTGGCTTTGAACCTTGATCCTTGTATCTCAGCCTCCTGAGTAGCTAGGATTACAGGCATGAGGCACTGCTCCTGGCTCAGCCTGTTTTCTTGATGTCATTGAAGAGGGAAGAAACCGTGTCTGGCTTTGTCCCTTTTTTCCTAGAGTTTCACCTTAGGAAAAGCAGTGGTGTGGTGTGTGTTGGGTCTGGAGGGTCTTGTGGAAGGTGGATGGAAGGAGGGGCATTGTCAGTCGTGGAAACAGCACTAGCAAAGGCTTGCAGGTGGAAAGCACTTGTCTTCTGTGGACAGAAGGTAGCCTTAGTGGGGCCCACATTCGTGAGGGTCCAGCTGCGTGGACTGTTGAAAAGAGAGGATTGTAAGATAGTCACTGGTGGTTGGGGCGTGGCGCGGTCCCTGGAGGCTGTGGGTGGAGCTCCAGCAAGGGGGCCAGCAAGGGGACCCAGGGTTCCACCTCCAGCACGGTGCAAAAACCCCAGCCTGGGAGGACACTCGGAGCCTCTGGTGCCGTTTCCTCACATGAATGCAGGCCGACAATGCCGCTGAGGATCCGACGCTCGTGATGTGACGGGTCTACAGCAGGCCTGGTGCGCTGCACAGGGACGGTGACGAGCACGCGCCTGGTTTTCGTAGTAGTACTTGGGCAAAAGGTGTAGGGTAATTGGTTTTCTTCTGAGCAGTCATTAGGTTGGTTTTGCCTTGGTGGATTACAGCTTCCTGGTGTGCAGTACTTGAACAACTAACTGCAGCCACAAAGTCACGGGGGTGAAAGTGGCCTTCCGGGAGCCTGAGCTTAGACGGCAGCTGTCTAGTGTCACTGGCTGCTCCATGGTTTATAGCCAGTCGTGAGGGTGGGCATCACATGCATGTGCGCGCGCACACACACTCTGCATGATTCCAGTGAGTCAGGGTTGTTGTGGAAGGCAGTGATTTCTGCCCCTCTGTGGGGCGTTTGAGTAGCTCAGGCTAAAGCCTTGGACAATTTGGTGGCTGTGAGAATGGCTGACGGGCTACGGCAGTAACCTCATCTTCCCAGCACTCTACCACCTGTTACGTGGTCGCGGAATCATCAGGGTGATGGGCGTGTGGCCAGAGCTCCGGCTTTGCTGTGGAAGAGCCTTGAGCTAATCTCTTGCAGCACTTACAGGTTTTAAACGAGAGTGAGGGATGGTGGCTCACACCTGAAATCCCAGCCACGTGGGAGGTGAGGTGGAAGGATTGCAGTTTTAAGACCAGCCCTAGGCAAAACATTACTGAGACCCTTGCCCAAATAACAAGCCAGCATCATGAGTCATGGCCGTATCCCAGCTACGTGCGAGGCAGAGGTGGGAGAAGCTGGAAATCTACCTGAAAAGTAATATCAGAAAGGACCTGGGGCCCCAGATGGCCATGGCTCAGGCCTGTGATCCTAGTGGCTCAGGACTGTGGTTTGAAGCCAGCCTGGGCAGGAAAGTTAGCCGGACTCGAATCTCCGATTAACCACCAAAAAACTGGAAGTGACTCAAGTGGCAGAGTGCTAGCCCTGGGCAAAAATAACCAGGGACAGTGCCCAGGCCCCGAGACCAAGCTCCACGACTGACAAAAGAGAAGAAGGACTCGGGGCATGGCTGAAGTGGCAGAGAACCTTCCTAGCAAGCACACGGTCCTAAGTTCAAACTTCAGTTCCCCCAACAGTTGATGACACAGAGGCTGCCAGCGCGCTCTCACGAGTGCACACTCGGGTAGGGAGATGGTCTGGGGGGATTGCATTTCCGTTCCATTGGTAGCCGGATTGCCAGATTACCCCATTGCCCTGTGGGCTGAGGCTGAGCTTGGGAGTCAGGCACCGGGATGGGTGCACTGTCACCTCCCCCGCTGTGAGAAGTGTGGAGGAAGCAGAAGGAGGGGTGGGGAGATTGGGAGACTTTTCCTGGCCATTTTGTCATTTCTGTGATGCCCACACGCCACCTCTTGTGACCAAACATGATTCTTAGGACACTGTAGAGATGCCAGATAGCAGATTCTCTTCTTCCAGACGAGAACGATTTGTCCAGAGAGACTCTCCGGAAGTTTCTCTTTATGTATAACCAGAAATCAACCCCACTACTTCTGGCTTTGAGTGGGTAGGTCATACTGTGTGTTGGTGATTGCTGGGAACAAGCAGGGGGTGCCTTCAAGACCAGCAGATGACACTGGAATTTTACACTTAGTGCCGCCACATGTTCTGGATTACTTAAAAGTTCTGATGAAGTAGTTTGTGCTTTAAGGGGAAGATTTAAAACTGAAGCTTTTTTTTTGTTTGTCACGTCTTGGCATGAATTTCTTGTTTGTACAGTCTGGATAGGAAAAGATCATGGTGTCCATATGTATATTTAAAACACCGAGTCATGCATTCAAATTAGGAATTGACATAATATCTATCTATAAAAGGTCTGCTCTGTCATGTCTTGGCATGAGGGCAGGCAGCACATTTATTTCGTCCTCTCTCTCTTCCTCCCTCCCTCGATCCTTCTCTCTCTCCCCTGTTTCCTTTCTCTCTCAGGGCCTAGTGTTTCCTGGGTAGTCCTCTGTCCCTTGAATCATGTCCCCCAGTGCCCAGGTCAGTCACGACCAGCAGGCATGGTTTTCATTTTGAAATCTCCTCCTCGTGTCTGCCGGGAGTCTGCCGTCGTGGCTGCCGTGGAAGCGTGGCTGAGTGGCTTTCCAGGCTGCCACATGTAGAGGTTTTATAAATCCCTGCTTCTATGCATGCATTCCCACAGTTACCAAGTCTAACTCCTGAAGTCCCATGGATGGCCTGGGGGCAAGGCTCAAGTGTGAGAGCACCTGCTAGCATGCTGGAGGCCGTGAGTTCAAAGCCCAGCACCCCAAACCATCCTGTAGTAACCATATTGCCAGTGAGCTGTCCAGTTAGCAAGTGCCTCATGAGGACAGAGAATGTGGTAGGACTTACAGGATGACAGCACTGCCCACGATCAGAGAATGTTATTTTACCAGCGTGAGAGAGCTCTCCTTACTTTGGTTTCCATCGTGTTACTGCCTACAGAGACGAAAGGTGGACAACATAGATTCCTGAGCTGGAGGCAGCCCGGTGGCCGCCAGGGGTAGCTGGGTGGGTGGATGGCTGAGCATTCCCTGCTTGACCACAGAAGGACACCTACTGTGGAGCATGTAACAGCGTGCACGTGTGTCCAGAGACTTATGCTGAGCAATACTAGAAAACATTCCAGATCACACACGTCCCGTCCCATTGCACTCTTACCACATTCTCTGTGCGAGGGGAGGTCGCAGGTCTGGCTTTAGAGAGCTCTTCACTTCTCCCTCAGCAGTCTGAGGGAGACGGTAGGCTTGTGTCCGTCTCACTGCACTGACTGTGACCATATACAGACTGTCACCCCTGAGAAAAACTGGGCAGAGGGTGCAAAGGCTTTCACATTCCTCAGTGCCTCATGTGACTGCAAACATCTCCAGAAGTATTTTCATTAAAAAAGCCGATGCAGGGGCGAGGAGTTTAGCCTGGTGCAGGACCACATAGAAAAAGCTGGAAGTGGTGCTGTGGCTCAAGTGGTAGAGCGCTAGCCTTGAGAAAGTCCAAGAATAGTGCTCAGACCCTGAGTTCAAGCCCCAAGACTGGCAAAAAAGAAAAGACAAGACAAAGGCCAATGTAGTCATGATATTCAATGTACACCACGTGAAAATGAAGCTGTATAACTTGTAGGTAGGGATGGGAGAGGGTGGGGAGGGAAGAGGTGAGTAGTTCAAGAAGCATTTACTCATAATTTGCCTGTGGAATTGAGACCCGTCGTACAACTACTTTATAATAAAATATGTCATTTTCATTTGTTTTTAATTTTCTCTTATTTTATTAAAATATTTTTTCAAGTTAGTTTCAGCTAGTGAGGAGATGAAGGAAGGAAGGTCGAGATCCAGACCAAGCTAGAAACAAACTGAAGTAAAAGGGCGAGCGGGTGTAGTAAAGCCTCTGCCTGACCAGCTTCCAGCCTGAGATGAGGCTGCACAGAGCCATGGAACAAAGCCTGGTAACTTCAAGCAGTGAATGGCTCTCACTGTCTTTGGCAGTGGAGAGGCGTGGATAGCGGATGGAGTGCAAGCTGTGCACGTGTTCACACCACTGCCCTCTGCCGTGGCCAGCAGCCGGGCCGGGCCGGGCCTGCTACCGTGCCCGAGGCCGAGTCTCTGCCCCTCTGGTGCCATGCCCGTCTCTCTCCTTAGGCCGAATTGTGTAACCCCTGCCTTCTGCCCCGATCCTGTCCCGGGCCACGTCTGTGTGCTGTGCACCGTGGCTGGCCCAGGGTGGGTGAGCGGGTGCTGGGTGAGTGAGCAGCCCCGGAGCAGCTGGTGGTGAGGCGCAGACATGTCTGTGCAGCTGCGCTTGACGAAGGGGGAAAAAATGACTCTTAGTAACCTCCAGAAGCAAGCTGGTGACTCAGGGAGTGGAGGGAGCCACGTAGGCCACACAGCTTGTAGGTCAGGAGGCACTGGGAGGGTGGAGGGAGTGGCGCGGTGAGGGAGCCCGAGGCCAGAGCGGGTGCAAGGATGTGGGGATCAGGCCAGCCGGGACCAACACAGACTCCCCGGCCAGCTTCCTTCCCCAGCTCTGAGTCTAGTGTGAAGCCTGACCCCGGGAGAGCGTGGCAGAGCTGGCTGTCAGGAGCATGGGTCCAAGGCTTGATTTCCTTGGGAACACAGACCAAATAAAGGCGCCTCTAGAATGTGTGCATTACAGGCAGGAAGTATGGCTCTAGTCGTGGAGGGTAAGGCCCCGAGTTCCAATCCTAGTACCCGACCCAAAAGGGCATCGTGTGAAATTAGGTAGTACGTCAAATGTAAGTTGGAAGAGGAAAGAAAGCGTTTCCTCTAGCAGCATTGGATTTCCTCTTTATAGTGCATTACCATGGAGATGGGTTGGTTTGCTGGAGAAAGCATGCCTTTTCTTTTTACCTTCTGTTTGGGAAGGAGAGGAGATTCAGAGGCAAGAGGCCCTTCTCGCTGTTCAGTTAGGCGGCTTGTTGGCTTGTTCGTGTCCGGTGCTAACTGTGCGTCTAGACATGCGGTACTGGCAGCTGGAACCCAGCGGTCGCACACAGCACACCAAAGCCGTTTTGTGTCATTGAGTAGGACGTAAGAGCCCTTTATTCAGCGTGCCAGTGTGCAGGTGATCAGGCTAGGGCCAGCCAGTCGCTTGCTTCTGAGCCTCAGCTGGAGTCCAGGGCCTTTGTCTGTTGTCTGAACCTGCACCGCCGAGGCTCCAGCCTGCAGAGCCAGCTGCCCAGACATTGTGGCTGAGGCCAGGGTGACAGTGCTCTGGTGGCCCGGGAGTTCAGTTCTCAGTGTGTCTTCTCATTTCTTTGTTCCCCAGGTCCAGCTCCAAGTCACAGCCCTAGTACCGCCCGATAAGTTCTCAAGTTACTCTTTCTAGAGCCCTGTGTTGCCTGTTTATGGAGCGCAGAGTGAGGGAATCTCAATTTTAATCTTTCTATGAAGTGATGGACGGTAAGCAGTGACTTATCTTTAAAAAAAAATCTTTTCTTGTGCACTGTAACAGTCAGATTATAAAGCTTTGGTGGGCTGGGATGTATGTAGCTCAGTGGCAAAGTGCTTGCCTACCAAGTGAAACTTGCTAGGTTCGATCCCCAGTACCAAACAAGAAAACCTTTGAACTTGGATAGGCATGGTGGCTCATGCCTGAATCCCAGCTACTCAGAAGGCAGAGAATATGAGGATACAGGGTCACCGCTAGCCAAGCAAAAAGTTGAGACCACATCTCAACTAATGGCGCTGAGCATGGTAAAATGTGCTTGGCAGCTGTGGTGAGAAACATAAATATGAAGATTTAGGTCTAAGCCAAACTGAGCAAAAAGCAAGGTCCTGTCTCAGCCATAACCAAAGTATAAAGAGCTAGACGCCTGGCTGAAGTAGTAGAGCAACCACCCTGCAAGCACAGAGCCCCAAGTTCAAACCCAGAGTCACTCAATAAAATGAAATCTCAGAAACCCTGTGCTCTGCTTCCTCCCTGGGGTTTACTCTTGAATCTAGTAAGATGTACGCAGGAGTGCTTTTGTCTGTAGATTCTTACTGCTTCATGGAGAATGCCCGCTGGAATTTCATTCCAGCACAAGTGTTTGATCTCTAGCAGAGGGTCCAGGCTGTCTCAGGAAGACAGGACACTCTCCCTTCACTCTTCCGGGAGGCGGGCACTTGTTTCTCTCTGCCCACTCTGCCACACTCAGCCTGTGCACCCCAGCCCGTGTGCACCTCACTGCGTGCAAATGCAGACACGAGTACTTGTGCTCAGTTTATAGAAAAGACTAGGGATAACGTGGCTTGTTATTTCCAGTAAAGGGCGGTCCCCTTCATCTCAAACTTGCACCGTCGTCCCGCCCACCTGTGCTCCTCAGTGCTTGTCGCACGTGCCTGAGCCATGCTGGGCTCTTAGAACACGTGAGCTGAGTGTCGCTAAGCGCCGGGTATTTAGGGCAGAAAGAGTCTAATGTGTTGGCATTATCCAAGGTAAGTAAATACCCTTTGTAGGCTGTCTCTGTTGTCCCTCATATTTCTGGTGACTTCCTTTTTCCTCTTTTTAAAGCAGTACTATCACTTGAGCTCAGAGTCCTAAAGATGCTATGCGGGTGTTCTGCCACCTGAGCAATGCCTCCTGTCCATTTTGACTTACTAGTTAACTTTTTTTTTTTTTTTTTTTTTTTTTGCCAGTCCTCGGGACTGAACTCAGGGCCTGAGCACTGTCCTTGGACTTTCTCAAGGCTAGAGCTCTACCACTTGAGCCGCAGCACCACTTCCAGCTTTTTTCTATGTATGTGCTACCGAGGAGTTGAACCCAGGTCTTCGTGCATGCTGGGAAAGCACTTTAACCACTAGGCCAAACTCTTGGCCCCTAGTTAACTTTTTAAGTCTCCAGCCTTTGCTAGACTGGGCCTCAGCTCTCCAGTCCTGCTCTGCCTCCCTGTGGCTGGATGGCCGCGGGTCCACCAGTGCTGGCTTGCTGGTGGAGGTGTCTGGCTGACTTCACCTGGGAGCCTCCGATCTCATATCATTGGGATTATAGATGTGCACTACCACACATGATTTTTAAGCTGTTTGTTTATAAACGACAAATATTGAACACAGGTGCCAACTTAGCTGATAAACAACAGACGGATACCATGTGTTTTAGCATACGTGCGACAGCTGTATTGAAATTAGGGCCTCGTGCCATGAAATTCACTATTTTGAGCACAATCCAGTGGCTTTCAGTGCATTCCCGGAATTGTGCATCCTCCACCACGACCTCATTTTTGAACATTTTCATCACTCTGGCACGGGTGGTACACACTTGTAATCCTAACTGCTTAGGAAGCTGAGCTCTGAGGATCAGAAATCTGCTCAGGCAGGAAAGTCTGTGGGACTCTTGCTCCAGTTAGCCAGCAAAAAAGTTGGTAGTGGATGTGTGGCTCAAATGGTAGAGAACCAGCTTAGAGCAAAAAAGTAAGGGACAGTGCCCCCGAGTTCAAGCCCCCATAGTGGCATAAAAAGAAAACTCCCTGCTTATTTGCCATTGCTTTCCATACCCGCTGGCCGTCGCTCACTACGTGACTTCCTGTCTGTTTGCCTGCCCTGTGCTGTGGACCTGAACAATGGTGTCTTGTTTTCTTTCCCGAGTCGCTAACACAGCTTCCGAGGCCCGTGCGTGCGTGTTCCGGCGTGCTCAGCCTGCCGTCCTTC
This sequence comes from Megascapheus bottae, assembly GCF_031878675.1. Classification (NCBI taxonomy): domain Eukaryota; kingdom Metazoa; phylum Chordata; class Mammalia; order Rodentia; family Geomyidae; genus Megascapheus; species Megascapheus bottae. Next base: position 3,597,788 of record NC_143542.1, on the reverse strand, counting down.
TCGTGTTGACGGAGGGGGAGCAGTCTTGCAGGACGGGTGTGCCTGGGCTGCATTCGTGCAGAGCTTGATGGGCCTTGGTGTTTCCACGCTGGGCCCAGGCTCCTAAGGAGCCGGGAAACCAGCCACAGGTGGGAAGGCTTCCCGTGGGTTCCGCCTCCATTCTCTCTCTCTGCAGGAGGCTCCAGCATTCTACCACCGGGCTGGGGTCGGGGTTGAGTTTGACTTTAGAAATCACCTGTAGAGTTATTTAAAAATTCAGATGATATCTATTGTTGTGAGGTGCTCTATTTTAGCTCTGTTTCCAGTTAGGGGGGCAGATGTCTATGATGGAGAAAGTGCTTCATTTTCTTATAGGAGGGGTTGTCCAGCTGGATCCAAATCATACTTTCAGTCTGCTTCTCTGAAGCATTTATGACTTTTTTTTTAGGCAACAGTCATTGGGTTTTACTTCGAGATTAATTCATATATAATTGGTTTTTATTTAGTTTTATTAACTTTGTGTGTAACTTTCAGCTGAGCTGGTCATGAAGTTAACAGTTTGACTTAATCTGGGTTTTGATTATCTGGGGTGTGTGTGTGTGTGTGTGTATGTGTGTACATACGTGTATGTGTATGTACACCTACATGTGTACACACACGCACACCCTCTAGACCTAGGAGCTGTCCCTAAGCTTTTTTGCCCAAGACTAGTGCTGTATCACTTGAGCCACTGATCTACTAAGGAGTCTCACCAGCTTTTCCTGCTCCAGCTGGCTTCGAACCCAGATTTTCAGATCTCAGCCTCTTCAGTAGCTAGGATTACAAGCTTGAGCCCTAGCCCCCAGAATTGTTTCTTTTTTATTTTTATTTATTTACTTGCCAGTCCTGGGGCTTGAACGCAGGACCTGAGCACTGTCATTGGGCTTTCTCAAAGCTAGCACTCTACCACTTAAGCCACAGCACCACTTCCAGCCTTTTCTGGGTGTGTGTGGTACCAAGGAATTGAGCCCGGGTTTGTACACGCTAGGCAAGCACTCTACTAATAGACCCAACTCCTGGCCTCATTGTTTCTTCTTCTTCTTTTTTTTTTTCTTTTCTTTGTATGTTTTTTTTTTATTAAAGAATTGATTAACATTGATTTTTTAATATCATATTTCAAATCCATTGTTTCTTTTTTAATCGCCGGGATATAACTCAAGGACCGTGAGCATGCGGGGCAAATGCTCTACCACAGAGCCATATCCCAGCACCTCATTAGCTGTGAATTTTTAAATTTCAAATTACTACAACATAGAAAGTCTATCAACCCTATTTACCCAGTAAAAAAAAAAATTTTTTTTTTTTGTTGGCCAGTCCTGGGCCTTGAGCTCAGGGCCTGAGCACTGTCCTTGGGCTTTCTCAAGGCTAGAGCTCTACCACTTGGGCCATAGCACCACCTCTGGCTTTTTTTTTTTTTTTTTTTTTTTTTAAATGTGTGTGGTACTGAGGAATCGAACCTGGGTCTTCATTCACGCTAGGCAAGCACTCTGCCACTAGGCCAAACTCCTGGTCCTTACCTGTAAACCTTTTACTTCAGCATACTTATAATCAACTCGTACCTGAAGACCTGGCCTGCTATCTCAGGTTAGCCTGCAGTCTGCCTGTGTGTGTTCACACACGTGTGCAGTGTACATACAGAAGAGTAGGTAGATGGGAGCACTGTACCTCGTTTTCAGTTTGTCTTGTGGGAGAGCCCCTCTCCACCAAGAGCCACCAGCTGTACTCGATACAAAGGAGCTTTTGCCCTACATTTCAGACAGGGACGGTGGGCTGCGGGGCTCCAGTGGTTTCTGTGGGGCTCAGCAGTCACACTGGGTGGTGGTGGCCTTGTTGTGCTTTGCTGAGACATTGACTTCTGTTCCTGGGGAGGATAGGGAAGACAGGGAGGATGGGAGGACAGTGAGGACGGGGGGTGGGGACAGATGATCTCAGAGGTCAGCGCCCCATCCCAGGACAGTGTCCCAGGCCCCCTTTGAGCATCTCCCGCAGCCCTGTCACTCGAGGTGAGTACACAGCTCGTTAGTGTGTGCGCACGCTGTGTAGAGACCCCTTTCCTAGCTAACAGTGAGCTGGGGGCTGGCTGTGGGAGGAGGCACAGGCCACGCGTGGCCCCCTGGAGGCACCCAATGGGCCGTGCAGACATCACTTGTTTGCATCCTGCTTGTGTGGCTGCTGTGAGCCAGGGCCCGGGATGGAGCACCGGGCACCGAGTGATGAGAGTGATGAGGATTGATGAGGGACCGGTTCCACCCCACCTCTGCCACTTGAAGTTCTCCCACCTGGGCTGGCACAGGACTCAGTCTTCCTGCCTCGGCCCCCACATGGCTGGGGCCACAGGTGTGCGCCACCACTCTCAACTCGTTCCTTCATGGGGTGACCTTGGAGAGGACATATCCTCCCGCGCTGGCCTTCTCAGATGGGGGAGTGGAGAGCCATCTGGTTTCTCGTGTCAACCTAATTCTTTGGGGGAGCACCATGCCCCCCCCCGCAAATCACTGGAGCGCCTTCCGGAGCCCAGGCCGGGCGGCCCCGTGCACGGCGAGGTTTTGATTCTGCACACTTCCTTCCCCGGCCTCAGCCACGGAAGGCGAGGAGCGCCTCGCAGAATCCCTGTCAAGTTCCCACGGGCCATTGCATCTGCTTCGCATTTGTGACTAGACACTGCCTGCTTCTTACCGAATTGCGTGTGAATAAATGAGTACGTGGAAAGCGAGGGAAGTATTTTGGGAATGTTTTTCTTACTTCCTGGGGGTTACAGGAAAACTCCTGAAACGCCCAGATAGTAAATATTGTATGCTTCACAGCCATATGGGCTCTGTGGCCGTGACTCAGCCCTGCTGTGTAGCCATAGATACCACGTAAACCAATGAATGTGGCTGTGTCCCAATAAAACTTTATTCACAAAAGCAGGCATGGTGTGGCAACCCCTGATACAGAGGAGAGCTCCCACCTCCTGGCCTGCAGAGCTTCTCCCTTGGTCAGTCGCTGTAGAGAGTGGGCAGGGCTGGGGGGAGGGGTGCTCCGTTGAAGACTTATTATCTGTGGGTTTTGTTTTAAAAAGGGTTCCAATACCAAGGTACTAAATTCGTAGAATCATCTTTTGGGATACCCAGAATTGAGCCCCCACACTTGCCCGGCCCTACCTCTTTTTGCTTTAGCATTTGGATGTGGGGTCACATTTTTCCCCCTGGGCCAGCCTGCAAGATCCTCTTCCTTCTGCCTCTGTCCCATAGCTAGGATTACAGGTATGCCACCACCACACGCACTGAGCATTTTCATTGTTGGCAGAAAAAGAAAATGGAAATGAAATGAAGTCTGGTAAATTTGCTTATGTCCTAATAGGTGTTTTTCCCCCCTATTACAAATTGAGCATTTAGTGAAACTGTCATTTAGTGGGTGCTGTCCCTGAGCTCCTCAGCTCTCCCGCTTTGAGCCACAGCACCACTTCTAGTTTTCTGATAGTAATTGGAGATAAGAATCCCATGGACTTTCTTGCCTAGGCTGGCTTTGAACTGTGCTCCTCGGATCTCAGCCTCCTGAGTAGGATTACAGGTGTGAGCCACCCGCGCCCAGCTCTTTTGATTTTAATTAATTAATTTTGTTGGTTGTGGGGCTTGGTCTCAGGACCTAGGTGCTGTCCCTGAGCCTCTTTGTGCCCAAGACTAGGGCTCTACCACTTGAGCCACAGCACCACTTCTGGTTTTTGAGTGGTTAATTGGGGAGAAGAGCCTCATGGAAACTTTCCTGCTGGGCCTGGCTTCAAACTGAGATCCTCAGATCTCCGCCTTCTGAGTAGCTAGGGTTATAGGCATGAGCCACCAATGCCGGGCTTTAAGGAATTCATATTTTACATCATAAGTGGTGCTGAGCTCAGACATTCGTGTGCCAGGCGTTCAGAGTGAAGAGTGCATTAGTCGTCTCTCCAACAGATAATTGTTTCAAGATGCCAGTGAATTCGAGAAAAGCAATGCCTGTTACAAAGTCTAAACACAGCCAAGCGTTGCCTGGGACAGTGGACTTGAGGATGATACAAAAGATGAATTGACACAGCCCTAGACAAGTGCGATCTTCTCTGCGTGATGGTTTTGTTTTCTTGGTGATGATTTCAGCGGAACGGTTGAGTCTTAGGAAACTACATTCTACAGTCCTGTTGCTGTGAGTGTGTCTGTCTGTGTTTCTGACCCTGGCGCCTATGACTCCACACAGCAGAGCATTTTAAACAGAGTTACAATGTCCTAACAACGCAAGGCTAAGACTGAAAGGTTTGTCTTATAAGAAACAAAACTAGCCTGCCATGGTGGTACACGCTTGCAATCCCAGCTGGTTGGGAGGAATAGAGGTGAAAGGATGGAGTCTGAGGCTGGCCCTGGCAAGAAAGCACGAGACATTATGGGAAAGAAAAACGAGAGGCTGAAAGACGAGGGACATGGCTCAAGTGGTAGAGGGTAAGCTGGAGGCCCTGGATTCAAGCCCCCGTAAAATAAGACCAACCAGCAAAAACCCCAAATGTGAATAGAGGACTTTATATTGCAGTTATGTTTAATTAATCAATATAATTTTATTAGCATACATTTATTCAATGAGGGGGGTATCATTAAGACATTATGGTCCATGTATAAAATATTTCCAATTAATCTCACTCCCTCCATCAGTATCTTTGCACCTCCCCCTTTGACTGAAATATAATGCCAAGACCCACATTACCTGTAGAAGCCAGTGTTTGGGGGTATCTTCAGAGTCCTTCCTGGCCCTCGCTCCTGCCCCCAGCAACCACAGATTCACTTCTCTCCAGACTTGTCTGGTCTGGATAGTTGCTGTGAATGGAAGCTTGCACTATATCGGGTTGTTTTGTTTTGCATTTTCTCTTTCTTTAGTACAGTGCGGGCAAAGCGCATTTATGTTGTAGTAAATCTCAGCTTTCTTTTTACAAAGGCTGAACGACATTGCCTTATTATGAAGGGCATTTTCGTTGTTTTCACCTTTTGAAGACTGTTGCTGCAGTCCAGGAATGTGGCCTAGTGGTAGAGTGCTTGCCTAGCACGCATGAAGCTCTGGGTTGGATTCCTTGGTACCACACACACAGAAAAAAGCCAGAAGTGATGTCGTGGTTCAAGTGGTAGAGTGCCAGCCTTGACTGGCTCAAAAAAACAAAACAAAAAAACCCCAGGCAGCTCAGGGATAACACTCCAAGCCTGAGTTCAAGCCTAGGACGAGCACCAAAAAACAACAGCAAAATCCCAAGAGGGTGATGGAGGAGACTGTGAGCTCCAGGGCCTCTTACCTTTGTAATGAAAATGCAGACCATAATGTGTGTGGCCCACGCACCGCTCAGGGTTCTAGACAAGTGGGAAGGCAGTGTGTTGAAGCAGCCCCCCGACTTCCTCCTGGGCGTGCGCCCCCCGTGGGCCTCGAGCACTGCCAGGGCAGTGCTGTGCTGTGTGTCCTGACCGTGGAATGTGGTGAGAAACTACCAGAGGATGCGCAGACGGGACTGGCCAAGGTCAAGAGGCGCTTGAGAGTTGGGGTGCAATGACTGTGCCAGGCCCACCCTGGACAGTAAGCAGCTTTTCTGTCCTTAATTGTAGCCCAAGAACTTCACACCCATTGAAGCAGAACTCACCTCTGTGCAGAGCTCCGTAATGGAGATTTACGCTGTGGAACGAGGTCACTTCTGTTCATTACCCTCCTGGAGAGAACAGGGGCATTCTTTACAAGATCATAAAGTAGATTTAATAGGAGAACCTGCATGCTTTTAAGTGAGATTAGGGTGACCCCACGTGAGCTTTTTGCAAAATTGAGGCAACTTGTTCTTTGCGCTGGTGTGACTAAGACCTCTGTTCCGCGGCATGAGCCGGGCAGCAGCTCACTGCTCGCGCTGGAAATTGAACAAAGATGAAGGTTTTGGAGATAGGACATCAGAATTATTCTATTTAGAAGCAGTCTGGCCCTGGCTTCCCAGGGGCCACTGCTGGGGGCGTGGGGTAGGTGGGGAGTTGGTGACCCTCCATCCACAGGCTCTGGAGAATTTCGTGGGAGGTGACCCTTGTCACTGGCTGTGGGGAGGCTGGAGGGCGGGCACAGGGGGGCAAGCAAGGGGCAGAGGAACCCCTGGGCTTGGGGAGGGGCGGCTGCTAGGACATTCGGGACTTGAAAACCTCATGTAAAGGCCTTAAAGTGGACTTCTGTAAGCCGTATTGAAGCATGAGAAGCCGGAGCATTGGAAAGAGGTCAGAATTTTTCACTGGGGTTCATGAAGGCATCTTTTTTTGAAGTCGATTCAAAACGATCATAATGAAAGGCATGCATGAGGAGTGGGGGTATGAGGTGGATGGAACTGGCTGGGAAACCTCCCTCTGTACCACCAGTCCAGGCTAATCAAAACAAAACAACAGCGGGACAGACAAGCAGGGGTCCCATCGACACGCCGCCGCTCACATAGCTGCTGTCCATGGTGAAGAAAGGAGCCGTGCAAAGTCAGAGGGGCCCCATGAGGTAGAGTGTGGGTCAGATGAGCTGGTGCCAGCATGGCATCACTGGGGCATGCCCCCACACACCACAGAGAATGGGCGCTCCAGCTCCCCAGAAACCCCTTTAAAAAACAGAAAAAAGTATTCCACAACTCTGAAGTCCAAACTAGACACACAGAACAAAGACAAGCTTCCTAGGGTGCCACTGTCTCTCCAAAAGCTAGATGGGACGTTCCATCGATAAATGCTAGCAAGCCAGATGCAGCAGCGTGTTGAAAGGTGCTGCTGTCGGGCCAAGCAGGGGCGGCTGCAGAATGCAGTTGGTCAAGTGCTGATGCTCGTCTGGGGTTGGAGGCGTGGCAAGGAGGTAGAGAGTATCCAGGAGCAAAAGTATCCCACTCGGAGGAAAATAAAACCAAAAAGAACAAGATAACCGACCATATCAACAGATAAAGGCAAACACCCAGCAAGCATCTCTTGAGTAGGTGCAGAAAAGGCATGACAAAGTCTCACAACATTTCATGATTTTAAAAAAAAAAAAAAAAGCCAGTGGGGAATATAAAGAAAAACGCCACCAATCATGAAAATCCCCCAGCTGGCATGAGACTCAACTGATTCAAAGACTGAATACCAGTACCTTTTCCTAAGGCGCCCAACCCACGTGCAGCGTGACGCAGAGTGGACAAGCAGCAGGCATCTGAGTTAGAAATGAAGAAGTGAAAGTTATCTTCAAATTATATCAGCTTATATGTAAAAAATAAAGGAATCAAAGAAGGATTAAAGGGCTGGGAGTGTGGCTGAGTGGTAGAGTGCTTGCCTAGCATGTAGGAAGCTCTGGCTTCGATTCCTTGGTACCACAGAGAAAAAGCCAGAAGTGGTGCTGTGCTGTGGCTCAACTGGATAGAGCACTAACCTTGAAAAAGCTCAAGGACAGTGCCCAGACCCTGAGTTCAAGCCCAGGACCGGCCAAATCAATAAATAAAATATTAGAGCTAATAAATTGAATTCAAGTTTGTTAGGTACAAGATTCATATACAAAACTCAGCTCTCTGTATCCTGTCAGTGGACAGTCTGGAGGTAAAATGATGAAAATGACTCCAGATTTTTGGTTTTTGGTTGTCAATAACATGACTGGTACTCAGGGCCTCACACACATTGCTTGGCTGGCATTCTACCACTTGAGCCACAGCCCTGCTTTCTGGATTTTGATGGCTAATTGAAGATAACAGTATCTTAGGCGTTTCTATCCAGGCTGACTCTGAACTGTGATCTTCAGATTTCAGTCTCATGAGCAGCTAGGATTACGGACATGAACCACTCAAATCTAGCTAATAATTATATTTGTAATATCGCGCGAGCGCGCGCGCGCGCGCGCGCACACACACACACACACACACACACAGAGGTGATTACTTATCAAGATGTTAGCAGTGGCAATAAAAACAGATGTTTCTTTCGTACAGGTGGCAGGTATTTGTTTTTCATGTGCTCCTATGTAATAAAAGACATATCGATAAATCCATCCCTGTGTATTTAAGATTTAAAGTAAAGCATTTTAGATTTGCTGTAGTTGTTCCTGTTTGAGAAACCACATTTCAGATCAGAACTGATGTTTTTGTTCATGGGATACTAAATTTAGAAGACAAATCATTGGCTGAGAATTTTTGCAATCTTTCCCCCCATAGCTGTGGTGAAAATCTTGTCCATAAATGTTAACCCTCGTATTTTTGTTTGTTTTTAGTGTTGTGTGCCAAGAACCTTGCGAAGAAAGACTTTTTCAGTAAGTAAACACTTGTTTTTGTATTTCCGAAACCTTAAATTAAAAAACTCGGTTGAACACAGTCCCCTAAAAGTGTCTATCTTCTAGCGAGCTGACTTTTACCACACCAGGACTCCCTAGAATTAGTTTTTCACTCATCAGACCTGCCTTGCCTCCCCCACCGGCCACACCCCCTCCCGCCTCGCCCCTCAGCTGCGCCTGCTTCTCTGTACTCCTGTGGTAGGTCGCCGACGGCGTCCTGCTGGCTCGAGGCTCTCCACACAGATGTTTCTACAAAACATCTATTTTGACTAAAACCATAACTCCACTTTCACAAACAATCTCATTGTCAAAGCCCTAAGGAAAGGAAGTGTAAGACTGAGTAGAGAATCCTTTCCTAAAGGAGAACATCATTCCTTCAGGTAAGAACTTTCCCTCCACTTAGCCACACCAAGCCAGGGCCAGCTGTGCGCAGGCCTTCGTGCTTGCTGGTCCCCCAGAGCTCCCAGCTTCTGTGGGATTATTCTCACTCCAGGCAGATGCAGACTCCACTGAAGGGCTTTATGCAAGTGTCTAGAAAGCTCCCAGCTCGTCACCTGTCTGCCAGCTTCCTGCTCTAGCCGTGTTGAAGGGCTCAGGGAGTTAGGGCATGGTGCAGGTCTGCTTTTCATAGGCGAGACTTGACCAGTACCTAAGTGCAAGATTTCTGGGGGCAGTGATTTTTTTTTTTTTCTCGTGGGTCACAGGGCTTGAACTCAGCCTGGGCGCTGTCCCTGAGCTCTTCAGCTCAAGGCTACCACCCTGACCCTTGAGCCAAGCCTCCCTTCCTGTTTTGTAGAGGTTAATTGGAGGTAAGAGACTCAGGTCTGGCTCTAGGTCCTGAGGTGAAGAGCTCAGGGACAGTGACGAGGCTGAATTCAAGCCTCAGTACCCACCAAAAAAAAAAGTCTCAAGTCCTTTTGTGCCTGGACTGGCTTCGAACCTTGATCCTCAGATCTCAGCCTTCTGAGTAGCTAGGATTGTCACTGTGCTCGGCTGAGCAGTGACTCTTGAGGACATACACACCCCTTTGCTCCATGGATTGTTTCTGCTGCTATTTAGGAAGCTCATCAAGATGGGCTGGGCTGTTTGTATAGCTGGCCTGCAGGTGTCCCCCAGAAAGCTGAATGGCCCGCCTCCCTTGCCTTCCTTTATTGCCGTGTGACTGTACGACAGTCTGGCAGCCTCATCTGAGCACCGCTGTCCCCTCTCCTCCAGGACTCCCTGACCCCTTCGCCAAGGTTGTTGTGGATGGCTCCGGGCAGTGCCACTCAACTGACACTGTGAAAAACACTTTGGACCCCAAGTGGAACCAGCACTATGACCTGTGAGTTGAACATCCCTGCCCGCTGTCTGGGGAGAGTGGAAGGCACATGTTGAATGTTGAAGGAGAGGCATTTTAAAAAGGAAGGGAGGGGCCGGGAGTTTGGCCTAGTGGTAGAGTGCTTGCCTAGCATGCACAAAGACCCAGGTTCGATTCCTTGGTACCACATACATAGAAAAAAGCCAGAAGTGGTGCTGAGGCTCAAGTGGTAGAGCTCTAGCCTCGAGAAAGTCCAAGGACAGTGCCCAGGCCCTGAGCTCAAGCCCAGGACTGGCAAAAAAACAAAACAAAACAAAAAAAAAAAACCCCGGAAACAATGGATTACAAACTTCTGGAGAACAAGGTGGATGGATGGCAAGCTTGGCACGGCAGGGCCCCGTCTGTGACCCCAGCTGCTCAGGAAGCGGAGATAGGAGGTGTGGAAGTCTTGAGGCCAGCTTGGGTAACTAGGAATTTTAAAGAGCCGAGGCCGAGCACGGGTGGCTCACACTTTGAATCCCAGCTACTCAGGAGTCTGAGATCTGAGGATCATGGTTCGCAGCCAGCCTGGGTAGGAAGGTCCACGAGGCTGTTATCCCTAATCATCAAAACTCCAGAAGTGGAGCTGTGGCTCAGATGGTATTGTTAGCCTCGAATGCAAAAGCTCAGAGACAGTACCCTAGAACCAGCGCACACACGCACGCACGCACGCACGCACGCACGCGCGGCTAAGGATGTAGCTCAGTGGTCAAGCACTTGCCTGGGAGGCCCTGGGTTCAATCCCCAGTACTAGAAGAAAAATATGTATGGACAGATGAACAGAGCTTGCCTGACCCTGCTGTTGGTGTAATCGGAACCTTTTGCCTTTGGCATTCCATAGACACTTCCGTTGGCATGTATCAACTCGCCTGTGGTGAGAGATGCTGCCATGACATGCACGTCATAATACACATAATGGATTTTGATTGTATTCATCCCTCCATTTGTGTTTCTGATTCCCACCCGTCTTTCCCCACATAAACTTTGTTATACCTAAAACTGCGTTATTAGAACTGCGTATTCCCATCAATGCTCTGTGTGTGTGTGTGTGTGTGTGTGTGTGTGTGTGTGTGTGTGTGTGTGTGTGAATGTGTGAGTGGTGTTTTAGTGCCTGGCCTCCAGCTCCCTAGCCAAGTGTTCTATCATTTGAACCATGCAATCCCTTCCCTTTGGTTTGTTTGTTGGCTTGTTTTCTCAGATAGGGTCTTGTGCTCCTGTCCAGGTCGGTTTTGAACTGTGAGCCTCCTGGGCTCTAGTACTAAGCCAGGGTTACAGAGGAGCATATGGGGTTTTGCTAATGTTCCTGAGCTTCTTCCAACTCTCTTCTCCTGTCTCCACCTCCTGGATGTTCTCTTAATGTGGCAGAGTTATTTTCTATAGGAGAAAACCGTTTTTCCAAGGCAAACACACCTAAGTCTAGCAACAACCACACAATTTTGTATATTCCATCAAAAAATGGATTGCACTTTGAAGACCACATGTCATGGCCCCCTTACTTTCATAGCCATGCTGACACTGTATGACTATTGATTTTTATTTTATTTATTTTACTTTTTTTTTTTGCCAGTCCTGGGGCTTGATTGCAGGGCCTGAGCATTATCCTTGAGCTTTTCTCAAGGCTAACACTCTGCCACTTGTGCCACAGCACCACTTCCAGCTTTTTCTATGTATGTGGTACCGAGGAATTGAACCTGGGTCTTCATGCATGCTAGGCAGGCACTCTACCACTAGGCCAAACTCCTGGCCAATGACTATTGATTGTATAGTGAGAGTTCCCTTTAGTGACCCAGAAGACCCAGAAATGGCTTGGAAAGTGGCTGCCAGTTCTTGTCTGCCAGTCTCCTGAGCAGCTGCTGGTGGGATGGTGTGCTGGGTGGGGCTGTGGGTTTCTAAGGAGTCGCTTGTTGCAGCTTGATCAGTGGCAGAGTGGATGTCACTGTTGTGTAGAACATAGTTCTAGAACATAGTAAACCTCGGCCTTGTCTTTTCCCAAGTGGCTGGCATGCCTGGTCTATGTGTATTGACCCCATTCCTCGGGAGACACACAACCAGCTTTATTTTGTGCTGCCTCTCAAGTGTGCAGGATGGAATTCACCAAAATGGTTCTAACTCAGAGTTGCGTTTCACTGACTTGCGTGTTCTGTGTAGATACGTTGGGAAAACGGATTCTATCACCATCAGCGTGTGGAACCACAAGAAGATTCACAAGAAGCAGGGAGCGGGCTTCCTGGGCTGTGTGCGGCTGCTTTCCAACGCCATCAGCATATTGAAAGACACAGGCTGTAAGAAGCAAACCTCCCCTTCCTAGGGTGCTCTCGCTCTTACTTTCCCTCCCTCCCTCCTTCTCTCTCTCCCTCCCTCCTTTCTTTTTTTGGGGGGGAGAGGGAGGTATTGGTGCTTGGGCTTGAACTCAGGGTCTGGGCACTGCCGTGAGCTTTCTCACTTGAGCCATAACGAAGCTTTTGGCTGGTTAATCAGATTGGTGGCTGGCTATATAGTTTGCCTTTTGTTTTGGCTTTTGAGTGCTGATTTCCGAACCCCTGTCTTCCTCCCTGGAGCCCTTCCCTTGGGTTTAAGTTTCACACTGTTTGTTTGCAGACCAGCGTTTGGATCTGTGCAAACTAAATCCCTCAGATTCTGATGCAGTTCGTGGCCAGATAGTGGGTAAGAATCACCTCCTCTGTGTGAAGGCTGCTCTTCCAGCACCTGACCCACTCTCCACCTCTGCTGCTGACCTCCTCCCCCCAGCAGGCCAGGGCCCCATCTGTCTCCAGCCTTCTCCTCTCCACTGCGATTTATCCTTTGATCAGGGGGAGTTCCTGAGGTTCCTCTGCAGAAGGGCTCGGGGCGCTGATGAGGGGTGGCCCCTGTGCTGGAGTGGGGCTGTTTCCTTAGGCTGCTGCTTTGTGTACAGCTAAGATCATCCATGACAAAGTCCCAGCCCTGACATGGTGACCAGAGGCCTTCCGAGGACAGGGTAGTCCGGCCCCTGGCCAATCCCGCTGCTGACCCCTTCAGGATTCTAGGGGAGAGCAGGGGACTGGGGCCAACGCCCATGGAAGCTCCAGTAACTCGGTGGAAAGCCTGAAGCAAGTGCATGGTGTGAGCCCGTCCTGAAAGCATTAATAAAGAGGGCCCCACTTGCCTCCCATCCGAGCCTCACTCTTCTTCTTGGAGGGTGTGCTGGTGTGGGGACCGGCCTTACGAACGGCTCTCCTTAGGGAGAGCTCAGAGCAGAAGCATTTAGTCTCATCTTGACTTCCAGACACGCAAGGCTGTGTCCTTACGAAGCTTGAGTCACAGCTTCTTCAGGCCTCGGCGCTGTCTGTGCTGCTCTCTGGGGAGCGTGGAAAATGTGGCACCTTGTCAGGGCTTCCCCACGTGGCAGCGCTGTGAAGCTGAGGGACATGGGAGGGCACGTGTGGACGTGTGGACGTGTGGACATGTGTCTTCCACATGAGAGAGAGAGTGCTGCCTTGGCCTGGTGTGAACGCTCACCCCAGCGTTCTCTTCCAGTCAGTTTACAGACCCGAGACCGAATAGGCACTGGAGGGTCCGTGGTGGACTGCAGGGGACTGCTGGAAAATGAAGGGTGCGTATGACCACGGCCCACTGCGCCGACCCCAGCTCCCCGGGAGTTCTCTGCTCCCTAGGCTTGTGGTGTGTGGGATGTGAACTTCCCGCCTCGAATCACAAGATACATTCACAGGCTTCGGGAGAAAGTTCGCTCCAGTCTGTGTGTGCAGCGTAGGGAGGCTCTCCCAGTACTCTAGAGCCTGTGTAGTAGGGTCAGGTGTTTGGGGCCAGTCTGGACAACACAGTGGGATCCTGTCTTCCTCCTCCTCCCCCCCCCCAGTAAGATCATTTAAAATCCATGGTGGCCAGGGCACCCACTGGGTACTCTCTCAGTTTTGCAGTTCTCCATCCATGAATGGACCTATGCAACAGTCCTTAGTGCTTGCTCGAGGTGTCACGAAAGACAGATGGCCATGCCACCTTTTTTTTGAGGGATGCCAGTCTTGAGGCTTGAACTCAGGGCCTGGGGTCTATCCCTGAATTTTTTTTTTTTTTTTTGCTCAAGGCTAGGGTTCGGCCACTTGAATCAAAGCTCGACTTCCAGTTTTCTTTCGCTGGTTAATTGGAGATAAGTGTCATGAACTTTCCTTCCCCAAGCTGGCCTTGAACCTCAGACCTCAGTCTCATGAGTAGCCAGTGTTACAGGTGTGCACGGCTGGTGCCTGGCCAGGGTTGGTGTTTTCTCCACTGTTGAGCTGAACCCGAGGCAGGTACTCTTAACATTTGAGCCACAGCCCCACCCCTTTTATATGTAATTTTTCCAGTCCCGGGGCTTGAACTCGGGGCCTGGCCGCTGTTCCTGAGCTGCTTTTGCTCAAGGCTGGCACTGTGCCGCCAGGGCACCGCCCACGTTGGCTCTTTTCTGTGTTCGCGGTCCCGGGGGACTGAGCCCGGGGCAGACCTCCACCCCTGCCCCAGCTGTGTTTCGGATGAGCTTCGGTGGTTGAAGCCGGCGAGCGCGGGCGGCGGGCGGGGCGGGTCTGGGCTGCTCGGGGTCCCACGCGCGGCGCCTCTCGCTCCAGGACGGTGTACGAAGACCTGGGGCCCGGAAGGCCGCTGAGCGGCCTCATGGAGGAGCCGGCCCCGTACACGGATGGCCCCGGGGCGGCGGCGGGCGGCGGGCACTGCAGGTTCGCGGAGTCCCCGAGTCAAGACCAGAGGCTCCAGGCGCAGCGGCTGCGGAACCCCGAGGTGCGCGGGTCCCTGCAGACGCCGCAGAACCGACCGCACGGCCACCAGTCGCCGGAGCTGCCGGAGGGCTACGGTGAGACGCGGCCCGCCCCGCGTCCGGTCCTTGTCCTCCCCGCGGGGGCGCGTGGCCGTGGGAGTGGGAAGGGGCAGTGCCCGCGCTCCCGGTCAAGAATGCCGCGGGGTGCAGCCGCGTGGACCCGGCCCGGGCTCGGTCCCCGAGGAGCGGGGCCGTGGGCTGGGCGCATGACCGCGGGGGGGGGGCTGCCCTGTGCGCGTGCGCGTGTGCGCGCTCCTGTACACTGTGCGCGTGTCCCCGTGTGTGCCCGCGCGTGTGCGCATGTGTGTGCCCCTGTGCACGTGTGCACGTGTCCCCGTGTGTGCCCGCGCGTGTGCGCGCTCCTGTACACGTGTGCGCGTGTCCCCGCGCGTGTGCGCGTGTGCGTGCCCCTGTGCACGTGTGCGTGTGTCCCCGTGTGTGCCCGCGCGTGCGCACGCGTGCCGCGCCTCCCCGCGTTGACCTCGTCTCCTGTCCCTGCCTCTGCAGAGCAAAGAACAACGGTGCAGGGCCAGGTTTACTTCCTCCACACGCAGACCGGGGTCAGCACGTGGCACGACCCCCGGATACCCAGGTGCGCGGGGCACGCGGGCGGCGGGCCGCGGGCGCCGGGCCTGGCGCCGCTCGGGCCCCGGCAAACCCGCGCCCTCCGTGTTCGGCAGAGACCTGAACAGCGTCAACTGCGACGAGCTGGGCCCGCTGCCGCCCGGCTGGGAAGTGCGGAGCACCGTGTCGGGCAGAATCTATTTCGTCGACCACAATAACCGCACCACCCAGTTCACAGACCCCCGGCTGCACCACATCATGAGGTGAGGCGCCGCGCGCGCATTCCCACTGGAGCCAGAGCTCCCTGCGCATGCGCTCCTGCCGTGGGGGGGGACGACGACCCCGCCCCCGCCCCCGCGGCCGCCCTCACCGCGAGCATGCGCACCACACGGCCTCGCGAACCTCGGCCAGCGCGCGTGCGCGGGTCCCGGCCGCGGTCCAGGTGTCTCGAAGCGCCGGCGCCTGAGCGGTGCAGCCGGGGGTGGCCGCGGCCGCTGCCGTGACCGGGAGCTCCGGCAACCCCCCGTGGCCCCTCCCCGGGGTGCCCTGCGTGACCGGCCGCCCCCCCGCAGTCACCAGTGCCAGCTGAAGGAGCCGAGCCAGCCGCCGCCGCTGCCCAGCGAGGGCTCCCTGGAGGAGGAGGAGCTGCCGGCGCAGCGCTACGAGCGCGACCTGGTGCAGAAGCTGAAGGTGCTGCGCCACGAGCTGTCGCTGCAGCAGCCCCAGGCCGGGCACTGCCGCATCGAGGTCTCCCGGGAGGAGATATTCGAGGTGGGTGCGGCCCGCCTGCCCTGGGCGCTGCGGCCCTCGGCTCCCCCGCAGGGAGGACAAGCCCGTCGGAAGGCGGCCCCGAGATGGCGCCCGCTGTCTGGGCTGAGACCGGCGGGGAGGTGCCCAGGAAGCAGAGATCCGAAAGGTGGCGGTGGGAGGCCAACCTGGGGCAGAGGTCATGGGATCCGCCCGCCCGCCCGCCCCCGTCACCCCAGCTGCCTAGACGAGGCAGAAGCTGGGCTCCTCCGGCAGCCCCGGGAGGGCGGTGGTCAGGTCCCGAGCGCGGGAGCAGGACAGGGGAGCCGGGCCCGGTGAGCCAGCGCCCCCCTGGGAGCCGCGTGGCCTGTGTGTGTGCCCCTCGCCTGAGTCGGGGCTCGTGTTGCAGGAGTCTTACCGGCAGATCATGAAGATGAGGCCCAAAGACCTGAAGAAGCGGCTCATGGTGAAGTTCCGCGGGGAGGAGGGCTTGGACTACGGCGGCGTGGCCAGGTGAGCGGCCCGACTGCCCCGTGCCCTAGGCCGTCATCACCCACCACACTAGACACTCGGCCAGCTTTGCCCGCCCGCCCCTTCGGGAGCACGGGTGGTGCCAGAGGACTTTGGAGAACAGTGAGTGTGGTCAACGTAAGCCAAGGAAATGGCTTTTAACTATTTTATACAATAAAATGGTATAAGTAGTCGGGGGAAAGTGGCTGTATCTGTAACGCCAGTGAACCCCCGAACGCCAGGAGCAGAGCTATGGCTCAAGTGGCAAAGTGCTAACCTTGAACAAAAACAGCTCAGAGATAGTGTCTTGGGCTTGAGTTCAGCCAAGCCCAGGAGTGGCAGAGGCACCCAGCACTCTGGTTTGGCCACGCTGCTGTCTGCCTCTTAAAATCCAGTCAGCTAAAATTTCTTTCTTTTTTTTTTGGCAGCCCTGGGGCTTGAGCTCAAGGCCTGAGCACTGTCCTTGAGCTTTCTCAAAGCTAGAGCTCTACTACTTGAGCTTCGGCGCCACTGCAGGCTTTGTGTGTGTGTGTGGTATGGAGGAATCAAACCCAACGCTAGGCAAGCACTCCACCACTAGGCCACACACCTGGGCCCAACATCACTTTCTTGTCATCAGTGTTAATTTTTTTTTTTTCTGTAACCCAAAATGTCTTCAGTCTCTTGCCTTTATTATGACAGTGTGTAGACATAGTTCACTAAGAGGTGAGAATGCATTCTGTAATTTTGTTGAACCAATTTTTTTTTTTTGCCAGTTCCAGGGCTTGAACTCAGAGCCTGAGCACTGTTCTTGGGCCTTCTCAAGGCTCTGCCACTCTAGCCACAACACCACTTCTGGCTTTTTCTGTGTATGTGGTACTGAGGAATTGAACCTGAGTCTTCCCACATGCTAGGCAAGCACTCTTCCTCTAGGCCAAAGCCCTGGCCCTTGTACCAGTTTGTTTTTTGATTTTGTCAGTCGTGGGGCTTGAACTCTGGGCCCAGGTGCTGTCCCTGAGCTCTTCAGCTCAAGGCTACCGCCCTATCCCCGGGCCTGGACATTGTCCCTGAGCTCTCACTTCAGTTTTCTAGTAGTTCACAGGAGATAAGAGTCTCCCTGACTTTTGTGCCCTGGCTGACTGAACCATGATCCTCAGATCTCAGCCTCCTGAGTAGCTAGGATTATAGGCTTGAACCACCATGCTTGGTCCAAACCAGTTGTTTATATACAGTAATTTTTTTCTTTCCATCGGCAGAACTGGGTTTTGAATTCAGTAAGCAAGTGCTCCAGCTCAGAGCCACACCTCTAGACCTCCTTTTCCTCTTCTATTTAAACCAGGCCTGGTCTTTCTCCTCAGCATAAATATTCTCCAGAACAGTTATTTTCCCTTTGCACCCTTGAGACGTGTGTGTGCACGGGGCACATATGTACCTGTGGATCCCAGGATTTGAACTCATGCTCTTTCTTGGCTTTTTCCCTGATGGCTGGTGTTCTACTGCTTGAACAAAGCTCCACTCCTGGATGAATGGCTGCTCTGTCTTTCTTTTACCTCTCACCTGCTTGCTAGGGGGCCACTCTCCTCGTCTCTTAATGCTACAGGTGTTTGTGGCACTGGTTTCTCACCCCCTGGCAGCTCTGGAGTTTAAACTCGGCCTCACACTGCCGGTCCGGGCTCTACTTCTTGACTCTCCTTCACTGGTGTGTTGCCTTAGTTATTTTTCTGTTAGGCCTGGTGCTTTATCTTCCATACCCTGCTTTCCCTGAGCTGCACTGTGTTCACGTGGAGCCTGTGGCTGGAGGGGTTTCCCGGGAGGGCCCGTGCTGGGCTGCCTGCTGCCACCCTGGGTCCTGACGCCTCCCCTGACCACGGCCTGGCAGGGCGTTGAGCACTGCAGCCAATGCAGTTGCTTTTCCTGACTCGTTGCTCAATGCTGTCGTGAGTTCTTCGTGGCAGATCTGCTTGCCGAGGGACAGCAGCTGGTGGCTTCCTGCGTGGGAGGAGGGGCTGGACCCAGGAGTCAGTCGCACGGCTCTTCTTTCCAGGGAGTGGCTGTACTTGCTGTGCCACGAGATGCTGAACCCCTACTATGGCCTCTTCCAGTACTCCACGGATAACATCTACATGCTGCAGATCAACCCCGACTCGGCCATCAACCCAGTGCGTAGCTCCTCCCCTCCCCCCTCCCCTCCCCTCCCCCGCGCGGGGTGGGGAGCAGGCCCCCCACAGCCCTGTGACTGGTCACTTCTCACCAATTCTGAGATGATGTGCACTCAGAGCAGAACACAGAAACTCGAAATTCTGTGTCTCAGCCCACGCGGCTGTGGTTTCACCGTGGCTCCTCCGCTTGTGTCCGTGGCTTGTTTGCCCCGCTGTGGTCACGTCTGAGGCCAGCGCTGCTCCTCAGGCAGCGGTTGGCCCTCACGGTGGAGGCTGTGTGGCTCCGGGCGCGCTGCCCTCTCCACGAGGCCGGCTCTGCACGAGCGTGGCGCGGCCGCCTGCCTGGTCCCCGGGCGGTCTGGCGGGGGCGGCGCTCCCTCCCTCCCTCCCTCCCTCCCTCCCCCCCCCCCCCCCGCCGTGCCCTGACCCGCCCTCTGGACCCCCAGGACCACCTGTCTTACTTCCACTTCGTGGGGCGGATCATGGGGCTGGCCGTGTTCCACGGGCACCACATCAACGGCGGCTTCACGGTGCCCTTCTACAAGCAGCTGCTGGGCAAGCCCATCCAGCTGTCCGACCTCGAGTCCGTGGACCCCGAGCTGCACAAGAGCCTGGTGTGGATCCTGTGAGTGCCCCGCGCGTGCGCGTGCGCGTGGAGAGCGCCGCACAGCCCCGCGCCACCCCCGCCCCGCCCCGCGCCACCCCCGCCCCACGCCTCACACGGGGCCTCCCGGCAGGGAGAACGACATCACGCCGGTGCTGGACCACACCTTCTGCGTGGAGCACAACGCGTTCGGGCGCATCCTGCAGCACGAGCTGAAGCCCAACGGCCGGCACGTGCCGGTCACGGAGGACAACAAGAAGGAGTACGTGAGGTCAGTGCCGGGCCGGGGCCGCCCCGCCGCCGGGCGCGCGCCGCGCTCACGCGCCGCTCTGCCGCAGGCTCTACGTGAACTGGCGCTTCATGCGGGGGATCGAGGCCCAGTTCCTGGCGCTGCACAAGGGGTTCAACGAGCTCATCCCGCAGCACCTCCTGAAGCCTTTCGACCAGAAGGAGCTCGAGGTGCGCGCGCCGCCCGGCCCGGCGGCTCGGGGGCGGGGCCGGGGTGCGGCCCGGCTGGGGGGACCCCCCACCCCGGCGCGGAGGCCGGGCGGCGCGGTGACGGTGCCCCCCTCGCAGCTGATCATAGGCGGCCTGGACAAGATCGACGTGAACGACTGGAAGTCCAACACGCGGCTGAAGCACTGCGCGGCCGACAGCAGCATCGTGCGCTGGTTCTGGCAGGCGGTGGAGACCTTCGACGAGGAGCGGAGGGCCCGGCTCCTGCAGTTCGTGACCGGCTCCACGCGCGTCCCTTTGCAAGGCTTCAAGGCGCTGCAAGGTGACTGAAGGGGAGGCGGGCCTGGGGGGGCGCGCGTGCGCCTGCGCGTGCGCGGGCCTGACCCTCGGCCACCTCCGGTGCGGGCCTGCGCATGCTCCCCACGCAGGCCCGATGGGGCGTGGGGCGGGGCGGGCGCCGGGGGGCGGGGCGGGGGGCGTGGCATACGCCGGGGGGGGGGGGCGGGGGAGGCGGGGCGTGCGCCGGGGGCGGGGCGGGGCGGGGCGGGCTCTGAGCGCGTTAACTACCGCGCTGTGTTGTAAGGCTCTACAGGCGCCGCAGGGCCCCGGCTCTTCACCATCCACCTCATCGACGCCAACACCGACAACCTGCCCAAGGCCCACACCTGGTGAGTCGGCCCGCCGGCACTCGCGGGGGCACGTGGACACGCTGGCAGGGCTCCTGTCTTCCTTGTGGAAGCTTCGCTATGACCGAGAAGTCGGGCGGGCACGGGGCCCCGAGTTCGCGCCCCGGGAGGTGGTGGCGCCCCCACGGTGAGGGCGGGGCTCCGCGGCGGCTCGTGGACACGGACACGGTGCTCACGAGCGCGCACGAGGCGGGGCCGCGCGGCCCGGCGGGGCCACAGATGGCAGAGCCCGGCACGCAGCGCCCCTGACCGCGCCGCCCGCCCGCAGCTTCAACCGCATCGACATCCCGCCCTACGAGTCGTTCGAGAAGCTGTACGAGAAGCTGCTGACGGCCGTGGAGGAGACGTGCGGCTTCGCCGTGGAGTGACGGCCGCGCCCGACCGCCACAGCGGAGGCCTGCGGAGCGGCGGGGGGACGGGGACCCGGGACGCGGACCCCGCGCCCCCTCCCGCGCCCCTCCATCGCCATCCAGAAAAGCGCAGGCGGGTTGCCGGCGGCCCGGAGGCTGGGCCCGGCCCCTGCGAGCCCCGAGCCCCACGGAGGGGCCCATCCGCCCCCTGGCAAGCTCGGCTCGGCGCACGGGGCAGCTCGAGGCAGCACAGGAGCGGCGCCAGGGCGGCCCGGGCCCGGCCCCGCACGCGGCACCGCAGCCAGCAGTGCCCGCCGAGCGAGCGAGCGTCCCGGCCCGCGCGGCCGTCCAGCCTCACTCCGCTCGCGTTTCTGCCTTGCCCCGGGCTCATCCCACCGCGCCTTCAGCGAGGCCTGGCCTCGCGCGTCCGACCCCGTCCACGAGGCCCCGTCCCCTGCGACCCGTCCTCTCCTCCGTCCCGGCACCCTGGCGGGGCCGTGCGGCCCCCGAGGCTCGTCCACCCTCCGGCGCCTCCCTGCCCGTGAGCTTCAGGGGCGCGGCCGCACTCAGGGATGCAGCGAACCCCGCGTAGCTGCGGCCACGGGGTACCGCGGCGCCCCCCCGAGACTCTGCCCCATGCGGTTCCGGCCCCACGCGCGCGGCCACGCGGCCGCCGTGGCCTTCCTGACACATAGTATGGATTTTAAAAATGGGTTTATTTTTGTTTCTCAACCACTTTATAACGTATTTTTAATTTATTTTGTAACGTCGTGTCGGGCGTACTGCTGCTATCCCGGCCGGCTGTGCGCGAGCGGCGAGCACCGGGCCGGCCTCGACGCAGCGCCGGCGCTGTGCCCCGCGGCGCCCGGGCCGGCGGCCAGGTCCATTTTGTTACACATGCAATAAACTCACGATCACGTGCGTGGCGTCCGGTGTCTCCCTGCGGCTTCCGGGGCCTGAGCGACCGCCGGTGGCGACGCGGCCTGGACAGGCGCGCGAGGACCCTGTGCCGGGTCCGCCCCGGCCGCGCGCAGGGGAGGGCGACGGGGAGTCCAGCCCCGCGGGCCCCCTCGGGCCCCTCCTCCCCCGAGCCTGGATTCCCGTCTGGCCTAGGTTCGTGGCGGGACACGGGGCGCCGGCAGATGCGCAGGGAGGGAGGCGCGTGGGCCAGGGGCCGGCCCCCCTCCCCCTCCCCCCAGCACGCGGCGCTCCAGGCGCCCCGCGTGCCCACCGGGCTCCTTGGCCCTCCGGCTCGGGCCTCCCCGCCGTGCGTGGTGTGGAGCGGCGGCCAGGCGCGGCGCGGGGCAGGACATGGCCACGCAAGCACTTTTATAAAATATTTATTCTAAAAAACGATCACACTGTACAAATTCAGACAACGCCCTCGAAGCCGGTGTGTAAGAACGCCGCGAGGGCCCGGGCGAGCGCGGCCGCGCTGCTTAAGTTAGGGGGGGGGGGCGGGGGGGCGGGGCGGGGGCCTCACCTGCGGGACGCGCGTGGCCGCGGCCCGCCCCGCAGGGAGCACTAAAAAGAATCCTCGGCTTGGCCGAGAACCGGGGTCCTTAAAAGGCCGTGGGCGAGCCGGGCGCCGCTCCGCCCGCCGGCCCGACAGCGGCAGGCGCGGGTCACAGCCACGGGTGCCAGGCGGGGTCCATGCGGCACAGGTTGTCCAGGCTGTTGGCCGCGGCCACCAGCGTGTTCACCTTGCTCTCGCCGCCCTCGAACTGCGCCAGGTTGTGCAGGCGCGTGACGATGGCGGTGACGGCCTTCTGCACCAGCGACACGAGCTGCTGGCCGTCCATGTTCTCAGGCTGCCCGGCGGCCGACAGCGGCGAGGACGTGTCCTCCTGCGTCTTCTTGTGCCACGCGATCACCTCGTCGCGGAGCACTGTCTTCAGGATGCCGTCCACCTGCGTGGGCCAGGCGGGAGGCCGAGTCAGGGCCCGGGCGCCCTGCGGGGGACACGGGCGCCCTGCCGGCCGGCCCGGGGTGCAGAGCCCAGTGTGCGCCCGGGTGAAGAACCAGAGCGCGGCGGGCACGCGGCCTCGCTCGGGGCTCGCAGGTGGGGAGGCAGCGTGCTGGGCCTCGGCCTGAGCAGAAGGCCGCCACGACAGGGGCCAGAGGACAGGGCCAGCGCGCAGGAGGGGCCGCGGGACCCAGCCGCTGCGATCGGGCGCCCAGAGGGCCGGGAGTGAGGCTGCGGAGGCCATCGGCGGGCCGCGAAGGTTCTTGAACTCAGGGCCTCACACTGTTCCTGCCCCAGCTCGCTCTGGGACAGGGTCTGCTTGCCGAGCACGCAGGCACCTGGCCCTCCATCCGCCTGTGTCAGCCGTCACCTCACACAACCCAGCCCTCCCCTCCCGGCTTCGTGGGAGGCCTTCACACATGCCCATGCCAGCCACAGCCAGGCTCCTCCCCAGGAGCTGAGATGGCAGTGCTGGCAGCAGGGCCAGCGCGAGTGGGACGCCGCCCCAAATGCCCACACCACATCTCAACATCCCATCGCCAGCCACCATCCCCCTTACCTACGAGGCAGCCGTCTGGCGGGGCCCGCCTGGGCTGGGGGGAGTATGGGGCCCCACACTACCAAAACCAAAGCAAACATCGCCAGGGTGGTGACCAGAAGGCTCACAGCTCAGGGCCACCCTGAGCCAGACAGAAGCCAAAAAGATCCTGGCAACCTGGCCTCTCAGTCACACGGGAAGTCTAAATAGGAGGATCACAGTCCAAGCCAGTTTAGGCAAAAACCTAAAAAGGCTCTATTTGCAAAGAAATGGGTGTGGCTCAAGGGATGAAGTACCTGCTTAACAAGCATGGAGCCCTCAGTTCAAGCCCCAGCAGTGTCCTCTCTAAGAGTTCTGGGTACTGGTAATCCTAGCTACTCGGGAGGCTGAGATCTAAGGATCACAGTTCAAAACCAGCCTAGGCAGGAAAGTTGGGGAGGCTCTTATCTCCACTGAACCACTAGAAAATGAAGTGACGCTGTGGCTCAAGTGGTAGAGCATGAGAGCCTTGAGCAAAAGAGCTGAGCCAGGAGCCAGGCCTTGAGTTCAAGCCCCGTGACCAACTAGGAAAACAAAAAAAACAAAAAACAAAATGAAGGGGACACGCGATGCACCGAGAAGCACTGAGGCTGCGTGGCACGGCAGACCAATTCCCCACGAGTCCCCACGCACAAGCTGCTGTCCAGAGCCACGGGCGCAAACCAAGGACCCCGTTCTCAAAATGGCTCTTCTGGGTCACCAATCCCAGGCTGCCACCCCCCTGACCTCCCCCCTGAGGCCAGGGACCCACCTTGAAGTTGGGCTGGGCGAAGCAGCGGGCCACGGCAATCATGGAGGCAGTGAGTGGGCCCGACACGCCAATGGTGGTGAGGAACTCGGAGATGTTGGGGGTGAGGCGGAACGGGACCGGGCGGTTGGCGTCCAGGTCCCCGGTGGCATCGTTGATGTCAAACCGGAAGTAGGCGACGTTCAGCTTTCCCGTGTCCTGCGTGGGGAGGCCCCTCAGTGAGGCCCGGGCGGGGGCGGGGTGTATGCGTGTGTGCACACTCGTGGGGGACAGGGGTGTGTGTGTGTGTGCACACGCGCGTGGGCCCCCCACCCTCCGCGTACCTGCGCGATCTGCAGCATCTCGGGGTTGAGGCGGTTGAGGTGCAGCACGAACTCGGCGAAGCCCACGAGCGCCAGCTGGACGGTGAACATCTTGCGGAAGGTCCAGTAGTCGGTGGCGTTGGGCAGCGCGTGCAGCGCCCACTCCTTCAGCATGCTGCGGGGCACCATGTTGCCCTGCACCTCCTTCAGGATGTCCCGCAGGACCTGCGAGGCACGAGACACGAGACACGCGCCACGTCACGCCGGGTGCCGCAGGGGTGACAGGGACGCCGCCGGCCCACACCGCCCCGGACAAGTCCTCAAGCTGAGGGGGGGGGTCCAGGTGAGAGGGAGGGGTGAGGGGTGAGGGGCGCTGGAGAGCAAGGGCAGAAGCAGGTCCTCACTGCGTTCCTGCCTCAGGCAGCCCAACAGCCCGTGCCTGCCACGCTCTGGGTGCTGAGAGGCCACGTAGAGCGTGGGTCCACCGGGGACATGGCACCAGCCCGTGGGGCGTACCTGGTGGCTGGCCTGGGTCCCGCGCGCCTGCACCGTGGCCAGCCTGTCATAGTAGCGGGAGATGGGGTTGTCGTGCTCGATGCCCTTCTTGGCGCAGCGCTGCTTGTAGATCTCCACGAGGGACAGCGAGGAGGGGTTGTCCTCCACCAGGCGCATCTGCGGGGACACGGCCACCACCCGTGGCACTGGGCGGAGCATAGAGGGATGCAGGTCAGCACCACACCTGCCAGAGCCCACGGCCCCCAGGAGCTTCGTGAGGTCTCCGTGCAGGCTGGCCACCTCGCCCTTCCCAAGGACTTAGCCCACAGCACCCACCGGCTTCCTCAAGCCTCAGAGGCTGGGCCCTGGCTCAGGCGTTACTTCCTGTGGCCTAAGGCTCTGATGTCACATCCCATCCACGCTGGCGACCTCACCCCTCCCCGGCCATCCCAACCCTTGTCCTGGCTGGTGGAGGGGGAGCAGAGCACCGAGCACCGAGCCAAGCACTGAGCAGGTCCCTGAGGACTCCTCACTGGCCGCCCTGGCTACTGTGCATCAACCATCAAGATGACTCGGGCGGGACTGCACTGAGTGCCGGGTCCCCCACCGAGGGGCGCCATCCAGGACCTGACACCGGAGCTCGTGGCCCGAGGACGTCCCGAGCTGCCCTCGAGGCCTCCTGAGTTACTTTGAGTTAACGTCGCAGCCAGGCGGGCCTGGCAACAAACCCCTATCCCCTTGCACTCAACAAGCTGGGGAGGGAAAATCTCGAGTCCCGGGCCAGCATGGCACAGGCGGGGGTCGTCCACGCTGCGCCGTGCGGACCCACGTCACCTGTGCCCCCGCGCAGGCGGGACTGGGCGAGGCCGGGGCGGGTACCTGTGAAAAACAGGTGTCGCTTGGTGGTCTCCTTCCTCTTCTCCAGGCAGGGGTTGAGCAGGCGCAGCAGCTGCAGCACGCGCTCCTCGCGCCGCGACTCGGTGAGGCACGCGTCGTTCATCACGAGGTACGGGTAGATCTTGCCGTTGTGCCCGCGGATGTACAGCCGGCGGGCCGCCGTGTTGTGCTTCTGCACGATCTCCACGCGCGGCATGAACCTGCCGTGGGGAAGCAGGCAGCGGGCGTGACCTCTCCCCGCGTCCCCCGCGTGCCGCCACCTCACCAGGACGGGCCGGGGCCCCGAGGGGCCGCACTCACCGGGCGATCTTGATGTAGTAGTGCGTGGGCTTGGGCATGAGAAACTCGCCGGGGATCTCCACCTCGGCCGTCTGCGCCGAGAAGTTGCTGAGGAAGCGGCACTTCTCCTCGATGAGGAAGAACTTGGGCAGCTGCTTGGTTTTCGCCTCCAGGATTTTGATCCACTTCTTCAACTTAGAAATGAGATTGTGAAGCTTCATGGACCCCGGCACGCTGAAGTCGAAATCTACAAAACAAACCACACGGCCGAAAAGAGCTGCCGCACCGGCTGTGGGGCCGTGGCCGAGTCCCGCGGGGGCTGCACCTCGCCTTCTCAGGGGTCCTGAAGCCTGCCGGGGTGCTCGACCGGACCCACACCGCGGGCCTGAGGCACCAAGGCCGGCCAGAGCCTTGCACATGGCCCGCCAGGCACAGGGGCGCGGCCTGGCCCCCCCTGCACCCCCAGTGGCATCCACTTGTTTCCTTTTCTTTGATTTGGGGTAAGCGGGGTGACAGTGGCTAAACCCAGCTCCCGGGGCAGGGCTAACGTGATCTGTCACCTAGGGACACCCGGCCCTGGCTCTTCCCGGCATTCCTCACAGGTCACACCTCCAAAGGCCCGGAGGCCGGCACAGGACGGAGCAGGAGGAGGGAGCCAGCCCAGGGCAGAGGGCACGGCACCTTCGGCCCATCCGCAGTGCTGCCAGCCCCGGCCCTGTGGTGCCCTTTCCAATTGCTATGCACCACGTGCAGGCATCCTTAGCAGGTTGCAAAGAATCACACAGGAAGCCCAGGCACACCCCCTCCACCCACCAAGCCCACATCCTGTGCCAGCACAGAGCAGGCAGGACGAGCGCTGCCCGGCTGCCCCTTGCAGGGCGGATTCAGATTCTGCAGATTATGTGCTGTGTGTGTAGACGAAGCGCCCTGCGCCCATCACTACGGGAAAGAAGCTCAATGCGGCCAGGTGCAGTGGCTCATGCCTGTAATCCCAGCTACGTGGGAGGTGGAGATCAGGAGGATCCCAGTTCAAGCCCATACCAAGCAAAAAGTGAGCAAGGTCTCACCTCAGCCAATAAAGAGCTGAGCACAGACACATCTGTCATGCTCGCTAGCTACGTGAGACGCAAAAAGAGATCACGGTCTGGGCCAGGCCAAACACGAGACTCTCCTTTTGGAAAAGTAACTAAAGCAAAAAGGGTAGAGACATACAGTGAGGCCGTGAGTTGAAGAAAAAGAAGCAAATAAAAAATTGCTCTAGCCAGGCACCTGTAATCCTACTCAGGAAAAGCTACTCAGGAGATCTGAGGATCAAGGTTCAAATCCAGCCTGGACACTAATGTCTGTGAGATGCTTAGCTCCAATTGACCATTAGAAAACCAGAAGTGGTGATGTGGCTCAAGGGGAAGAGCTCAAGGACAGCGCCCAGGCCCAGAGTTCAAGCTCTACAACCTTCCCCCACCCCCCAAAAAAAAAACCCAAAACCACCACCACCACACACACACACTCAAAACCCCTGTGCTGTGTCCTCGCTCCATGCCATTCTTCCAGCCTTGCCCTCCTCCTCTGGTGCCACTGCACCACCCCCACCTCCACACTGCTCACATTGTCACCCACAAGAACCACGCTGGTGACTGCTTTCCCCATGGCCTGCGCATGCCTTCCAGTGCACCGCCAGGCCGCCACCGCCAAGAGGCCGGCTGGTCCCGGCTCCCAGGTGAGCGCGCAGAGGCGCCCAGGGCTCCCTGCGCCCCTTGGAGGGCACCAGGCGGGTGGGGCGGCTGCCCTGCGATGGGATGCTGGGGGCACGGCGGGCAGGAAGCCTCCCGAGCTCATTTCTCCCTGAGTTTCAGGTGCTGTTTCTCATGTCTCAAGGCCAGCGCTCTACCACTTTCAGCCACAGCACCACTTCCAGTTTTCTCTTTTCTGGTGGTTCATTGGTGCCAAGAACCTCATAGAAAAGGGGAATCAATGTGTGAGAAGTAACACACCTACTACCTAATGAATGTAACTCATTATCCTGACAATTAAAAAAAAAATACCTTACAGACTTTTCTGCCTGGTCTGGCTTTGAACCTTGATTCTCAGATCTCAGCCTTCTGAATGGCTAGGATTCCAGGCGTGAGCCAGCAGCATCCAGTCACTTACTTTTAAGAAAAATACAACAAGGTCTAAAAAACTTTTTTCTCAGAAGGGCGAAGGCCTACGACGATGAAGACTGCTTGGCACCAGGTGTGAGCATGGTTCTGCCTGTTTTTTTCAAGATAGTGTCGTTCTTTACCCAGGCGGACCCCGAACTCCCTAACTCTTGATCTTCCTGCCTCCGCCTCTCAAAGGCTGGGATTACAGGCACACATGACAGTGCCTGGCTTTGATACTCTATTTCCTTTATTTTTTGCCAGTCCTGGGGCTTGAACTCAGGGTCTGGACACTGTCCTTGGGCTTTCTCAAAGCTACCACTATCCCACTTCTGGCCTTTCAAGGAATGGAACCCGGGGCTTCATGCATGCTCTACCCCTAGGCCACACTCCTAGCCCTAATACTCTATTTTCAAATCAAACTTTCTTCAGTCCAAGTGCACTGTGTGGAAGTGTGAGACCGACGTGGGCGTTCTGCTCTCAGTGTCCACCTTTCAAGCGGGCATCAAGACACAGCACAGACAGCCCCGCAGCCCCACGTGAGCAGTCACGTGGCTCCGAGGAGCCACGGCTGTACTGCAGGAATCGTTTCTAGCCAGTGGGAGTTTGCTTTTACATTATTTCCACACCCTCCCACTCCATTCTCTTACACATTGAGTCTTGCAAGCAAGACCTTTTCTAAGGCTAAATGCATGGGTAAACAAGCAGAAATGTTTCTTGAACTCCGGGGCCGGATGCAGGAGAGAGGACGCACGCGCAGGTAACTGCCCACGGGACAACGCAGACCCGACACGAGGACAGCGGCTCTCCTCCCCACACACTGAGCAGTGAGAGGCCGTGCCAGCGTAAGGGGTCCTTGGGGCGAGGAAATGGTCCCCCCAACCGGGGTCCTTCTGCCTCAGTGACCCCGGGCTGACCCGGAAGAGAAGGAAGTGAGCAGAGACCATGTGTACAGAGAAGGGGGCACGTGCGGCTCACCTGTCGTGAACTGGCTTTTCAGCTTCTGGAAGACGGGGTCTTGGGCCGTGGCCTGCGCACGGCGGGCCAGCGACTCGGAGGCCGCGCTGGAGAACATGGTGGACACGTTGGAAACGTTCTCCAGGCCCACCCCAAACGTGCTCACCAACTTCTTGACAAAATTCAGGGTGTGGGGGGTGATTTTGGCATCGGACACCGCTCCGCTTTTCTCAAAGGCGACAGAGTAGCATTTGGCCAGGCCCTGCTGCAGCTGCCTGAGCACCTGGCGGGAGAGAGGCCAGATGATCACGGTCCAGGCCTCCCTCCAGGCTCACAAGCATGCCACACCTAGACGGACACCTGGAGTACCAACAGCAGAAAACAGTGCTTTCTCCGGATCCACATCCCCACCCCCGTCTAGGTGTGGAGAGCCTTGTTTTGGGCGGCTTTGCTGTGTGTGTGCCCATGAAACGTGCACGCCCGCCCCTAGCTGGCCCTGGCTGTCATGCCGTGTAGTTTCATTGCCGGGAGGAGGGGACGCACTGAAGGACACAGGGGAGAAGTGGTGTGTGCAAAGGCAGCTGAGCATGCCCACCCTCGCCTTGATGACTCAAGGCATCCTTCCGCAATGGCCAGGCTGCCGGTCATTCTGCCCTACGCCTTCGAAGCCTCCCGCCTCACACGGCAGAGGCTGGACTAGTGTACAAGCCTGGCCTTTATGGTCACAGTCCACAGCACACCAGGCAGCTGAAGCGAAAGAAAACATGGCTGGGGAAGCATCCGGAAGGACCTGTGCTCTCCGGGGCAGAAGTTGCAGAGGCGCACGGGCATACCTCCTCGTGCCAGTTCTCTCGGAACCAGACCATCTGATCCACGATGCCTTCGAGGGAGGAGAGCAGGGTGGGGTGCAGCTCCCTCTGCATGTGCATGATGCGGCTGCAGCGCCACATGGGAGCCGTGGCTCTTATGGGCCCTGGATCTGACGCGGAGTGGGACTGGTTACCCACGGAGCTGAGCTGCTGCTGTCCAGAATCTGAGAGCAACACACACAAGGCCAGTGTCAGCGCGCAACTGAGCGATGCTGAGCCAGAGCTCTACAGACCCACTGGGGAAGATAACGCGGCTCCCGTGCTGTGGGAAGGGCCGCCTGCGGGGACCAAGTCCCCAAGGCAGCGGAGGGTGCCCTGGCTCTGCCAGTGGTGTGGAATGATGGGTGCAGAGTGTGCCACGGATGCCCGGTGTCCCTGCCAGCCCCCACCCTGCGGTTCCCCGGGGGGAGGGGGCAGCCAGCATGTGCCACCAGCTTTCTATACTTTCTAGAAGCGCCAACATTTTTAAATGAAGCATTTGGGAAAATGCTTCATAATGCATTCCCAGTTACTAAAGCTCAAGGAGCGCAGAAAAACCAAACCACACATGCAAGATGACATTTCTGAAATATTTTCTCAATGAGAGCGACATGGCAGGATGCTTTATGCTGTTTTCTGGATTTAGCTCTCTATATTTACTTTTGAGATTAAAAATAAAATCTTAATTTTCAAGTAAGCTAGATACCCCAACCCACTGCTTCCTAAAGCTTGGGGGGGAGGGTGGAGAAGGGGCGACGCTTGTGCCTGGCATCCATCACCACAAGGAACAACAAAAACCCACAGCATACGAGACAATTCTTTCCTTGTTTGCAACATAACACGCTTTATGTGCTGAAGCTATTGCACAGATTTAAACTCGTACATGTTCAGCCCCCACCCAACCCCATCAGCAGGAACTGGGCTCGGTCGGGGGCTCTAAGCCGGGGCCACTTGAGCCACATTCCTCCTGCTAGTCTCTCGCTTTTGTCTGGGCTGGCCTGAGGCCACTGCCTCCTGAGTAGCTGGGATTACAGTTGTGAATCACTGCACTCAGCCTGAGTCCATTTATAAACAACGAAGACTGGCGGCCGGTCTGGGTCAGCCAGCGGAGGACATCCCCGCTGACCGGACACATGCGCTCTGCAGCTCACAGTGCTGCTCAGCTCACACGACTAAGGAAGAAGTAAATCGTACAATTATAGTTGAAAAACTTTACAAGTGTTTTTTCTATGTACAGATTAACTACTTACAGCAGTGCTGGGGCAGAGAATCATGAACTACTCACAGATAAGGAGATGTTTGTTCTCTGCTCCCTGGCCATGGGGGGAGGGGAGGAAATTGAGAAATCAAAGAATGAACCTTTCAAAGCCTAGCCAGGCACAGCTGAGACATACCACTCTTGTAGCGCTCCCGCTGCTCTATTTTCAAGGTCAGGTAGAGAGTCCGGATTGGAAAGTAGACGGCTTGGGGGTAGACTCGTCCAACCTGTCAGAGACAAGAAATCATCAACAGCACAGCTCCTGCACACTGGGCAAGACAACTCGTACCGAGAATAACCAATGGCAAGTCAGAAATGAGCCTCTGGTCCACCCACATGTGGATGAAGGAACAATGACTACACCACGGATTGAAAATACGAGGCTAGATCACACAGCAAGTATTGCTATAGCTTTGAAAGACTTCAGACAACCGTGTTCAAGACAGAAAACCTACACTTCCATTTTACCCAGTAAACCTGAGGAAGGCTAAAGACTTGTCCCCAGAAAAAGAAGCAGAAATTCTACCTCCTTTGTATTTCTATTAGGCACAATTCATTGCAAAAGGTAGACTAAATCTGTTAGCCCTATCACACATCCATTCTGCAGCACCGGAGGAAGAAGAGGATTGTCGGGTGTCTACTGAAGATACAAAACACCAGTGCTGGGCCGGGAGAGTTTGGCCTAGTGGTAGAGTGCTTGCCTAGCATACATAAAGACCCGGGTTCGATTCCTCGGTACCACATACATAGAAAAAAGCTGGAAGTGGTGCTGAGGCTCAAGTGGTAGAGCTCTAGCCTTGAGAAAGTCCAAGGACAGGGCTCAGGCCCTGAGCTCAAGCCCAGGACTGGCCAAACCAAATAAACAACAACAGAAAACACACAAAACACCAGTGCTACCAAATGAGAGTCTGTGGTTGAGAGGACAGCATATCTGTCACCTCTGTTTCTCACATCCTTCCAGAGGTGTCTGAGGCGTGTGTGTTGGTGGGTGGTAGGGGGGAGAACCTGAGGATTGGGTGTGTGCAAACACATAAACGCTAAGCCGTGAAACCACAATAGAGGTTGCACACATGCAACAGCAGGCTAAATGAGTGTGAGTGCAGTGTATCTGGCATATGCGGCTGCTCTACTGCTCATACATGAGCCCATGTGACACTGTCAGTCCTCAGATCTCAGCCTTCTTTCTGAGTAGCTAGGGTGACAGGCGTGGGCCACCGGTACCCAGCTTCCGGTCTCTTGTAGGTGCAGCTGAGCTGCATCAGATGCAAAATGCCAACTGACACATTTCCCTTTTCAGAGTTCCAGCTCTGTTACATCTTAATAGAACTTCGTTTTACTTGTATCCTATGTGGAAAGATGGGCAAGCAACGAAATGACCATTTTAACACTGCAATGCTTACTTCCCTACCTCATTCTAGCCCTGACAGGTCCTTCTGTAACTGTTTTGAAGACAAAGTTTCCGTATGCAGCACAGGAAGGGCTAGGATTACAGGCGTCACCACATGGCTTTCCCTACAGGAGACAGGGTCTCTCTACAGAGCTCGGCTGGCTTTGAGCTCGCTATGGGGCTCAGGTTGACTTTGAACTGCTGATCACCTGCACTAGTCTTCCAAGTGGGGGGTTGCAAATGCAGTAAGATAGGTTCTCCTCTGCTTGCAGCAGGTGAGCGACACACCAACACATGTGCTGCTGGGAGTCTGAGTCACAGGCATGGGAAGCATGGGGCCCAGCTGCTCTGTCTGTGGTGCTGGGGACGTCCCCAGCCGTGAGAATCGTACCCATTATTGCAAAGCGCTACACTACGCCCAGGCCTTTGCAGTGACATTACATGATAATACTAAACAATTTGGTGATATTAAATGATAAACACTTATATCTTGTCATCTCAGTCCATTTACAATATTTCAGCCTTGGCTTTCTAGAAAAACCAAGACAATTCTTCTGTGCACGGGGTGTCCTGCGGCGCCCACCTGGCTGATGAGGTTCAGAAGCAGCTTGCCCTCGGAGCCCACCAGGCAGGTGAGCAGCTGCGGGATCCACGCCAGCCACTGGACGGGTGGCACCCCGATGCAGTACTTGTCCACAGCATCTGCCAGCGTGTTCTTGTCGTCATCAAAACTCAACAGCCACAGCACCTAGCACAGAGGACATGTTCCATAATTGAACAATGACTCTAAAGCGCTCCAGTGAGTCACCTTTTTTTCCAAATTAAATTTCACAGATTGGCTTTGATATCCATATGGAAAAATAGCTGCCAGAAGGGCTCACACGATGACTAAACTTGAAGTTCGAGTCGTACAGAAAAGTGTAAGGTCAAATGGGGAAATTCTCTCGCTATGGCAATCACTAGTGGATCAAATCTGCTGGCTTTCGGTAAAGCAGTAACCAATGGCCAGGGCCTGCCAGCTCTGCCCCATCATGAGAATGGCCTCATGTCTGCCAATAAAACCCAAAAAGCCAGCTTCTTGTCGCCCTGCGGCAGGTAACAGGAACCTGGAGCTCCTGGAGTGTGATGCATAGGCATTAGAAGCAGGCAACTTCAGGGCAGGCATCTTAGTGCCTTGTTTGGATCTCTATAATTGCCCTTCAATGCAATGCTAAAAACTCCAAAGCTTCAAGTGTAAAACAGGAAAAAGGGATTCCTACATTTTCTGCAAGCATTCCTTCTGAGTGTATATGACCCTTGGGAAGGAAGAGGGGAAGGAACACAAAGAATGATCATCTCAGGATCCTTCACACTAAGTATACGCCGCCTGCAGACTGAGGTCCAAAGACCCAGAATCCAGGCAAGGCTTTGTCACCTTTAAGAGCTGGGACACGAAGGATGCGTAAGCCTCATTCACCAGCGATAGCAGAACTGGGAAAAGACACTTGGACAGCGATGGGGATTAGGAGTTAAGCACAGAGCACACAAGAGCTTCAGGACCAACTTTGGTCAAAACTGAGCTATTCTGTCTCACCTTGGCCAGGTACTTCCTTGATTTGCTCTCATTTTGATGCCGACATGCATGCAGGTAGCAGGTGATGGCAGACACCCCAAGATGCAGCTGCCGCTCCTTCACAAAGATGTTCTCCAAGTAGTCCCCCCACATGGCCCAGGCTTTTACCAGCACATCGTGCATCTGCACGGCAGCGGAAAAGGCTTTGTTGGCCTCCTCAGACCTGTGAGGAGATACAAAACCAAACTATAATTCATATAGCATGAAATTAACCATTTCATTTTTCTTCTTTTTTGCCAGGCCTGGGCTTGAACTCAGGGCTATGGGAACCCAGCTGAAATTAACCATTTCAAAATGTAAATTCCAAGCAGGCTGTGTAAGTATTGCCTGGACCACAGAGCTCAGGAGGCGAAAGCAGCCTAGGCTATTTAGCTAGCCATGCCTTGAGCAAACAAACAAGCCAAGAGAAGTAAACGTTCCAGAAGCATTCCACACAGCCACACAGTACCTCCTAAGCAGTCTCTGATTCCCAACAACCCAGGCCCTGGTGACTACTGCTCTGCCTTGTCTCTGGATTTATTCACTCCAAACTGTACATAAACACAGTCATACATTCTGTGACCTGTTGAATGCTACAAGTTTATATATTACTCCATTGTAAATATATACCAAGTTTTGGTTATTTCATCTACTTATGCTATTTCCCCGTTTTAATTATGGTGGCTTTTCTGGTAGGACAATGCATCTCAAACTGTTTTCCACAGCAGTACCATTTAATTACCACATCAGCAACATAGTAGATATGTAAAGGAAACTACAGACTCATCTTCTTCATGAGTATAAACATTCCTCATAACAAAACAATTTAAGTAGTATCTCAAAAGGATTATGACCAAGTGGGATTTATCTTCAACATATGAGTGGTTAATCATTAAGGGGGGGACAAAAAAAAAAAAACAGGCTTGGAGCGTGGCCTAGTAGTAGAGCGCTTGCCTGGCATGCACGAAGCCCTGGATTCCATTCTTTGGTACACAGGTACCGAGAAATGGTGCTATCTATGGCCCAAGATAGCCTTATGAAAGCTAAAGGATAGTGCCCAGGCCCTGAGTTCAAGTCCCAGGACTGGCAAAAGATTAAAAAAATTAATAAAAAAAACTTCAAAGCTATGAACATGGTAATGGAAATACAAACATAACTATATAGACATAAAAACCTATGACTCTATAGACATAAAATAAAAATAAAATCTAGGCCAGGAGTTTGGCCTAGTGATGAGAGTGCTTGCCTAGCATGCACAAACCCCTCGGTTCAATTCCTGGGAACCACGTACATAGAAAAAGCCAGAAGCGGTACTGTGGCCCAAGTGTAGAACTCTAGTCTTGAGAAAGCACAAGGACAGTGCTCAGGCCCTGAGTTCAAGCCCCAGGACTGGCAAAAAATAAATAAATAAATAAATATGTAAAAAAAACCAGTGACACATTAGTAGAAGGAAACACCTCATTTCTTCATTTCAACATTTGTACTTCGGGTTCCAGTCGGGACAACTGGGCATGAAATACAAAGCATCCTAGCCGGAAGACCACAATCGTTGACTATTCAGAAAACGCTACAGATTCTATACAACAACAAAAGCTATCAGCATAAATAAATTTAGCAAAGTTGAAAAGTTTAAAATAAACAGAAAACCACTTGTATTTCTATGTGTTAACAGGTGAAAAATTGGAAATGAAGTTATGAAAACTTACAGTAACATTTAAAGAATCTAAATATTTAAGAATATACAAGACTGATAAGTGCAAGGGTTGTATATTGAAAAAAATTGCTAAATGAAACTAAAGGCCTAAATTAATGGAAAAATATTTTCTGTTTATGCATTGAAAGACCTGATAGCGTTAAGATGACAAAACATTCCCTGAACTGATCTGATTCAATAAAAACTATCACAATACCTGCTATTCTTCACTGAAAATGGATAAAGTAACTTAACATTCATGTGAAAATATACAGGACTACAAATAATAGCTAAGCAGAATAGAATCCACTAAAAACCCATATATATCTGGTCAGCTGATTTTTCAAGTAACATTTCAATGGAGAAAGAAAACTTTTCAATGGATGATGCAGACAACAGGCTAGCATACACAGAATGCATCTGGACCCACTCACATCACACCCAAAACAAGCTGAAGTGGATCAAAGGGACTAAACCTAAGAGCCAAGCTGTGAAGCTCTTGGAAGAACACATGGAGCCTGGCCTAGTGGTAGCATGCTCACCTACCATGCACAAAGCCCTGGGTTTGAGTCCCCAGAACCACATACACAGAAAAAGCTGGAACTGGTATTGTGGCTCAAGTAGCCTTGAGCAAAAAATGTCCCAAGACAGTACCCAGGCCCTGAGTTCAAGCTCCAGGACTGGCAAAAAAAAAAAAAAAAAAGAAGGAGGAGGAGAAGAAGAGCACATAGATGTAAATGTGACCAATTGCTTAGATGGTAAATGTGACCAATTGCTTCGATGATACCAAAAGTCTGGAAAGTAAGGCAGATGTCATCAAATTAAAATCTTCATGCATTAAAAGATACTCAAAAAAGCAAAGACAGCACTAGAATGTGAAACTTTCTTTCATATTATTTATCTGAAATTTGTAGCCCAATAGCAAAATTGTAATTCATGAGAAGATCTCAATGTCATTAGTCATTAAGGAAGAGAAGCATAAAAGCCACAAGAAGCTATGTCTGCTCATACTAGGGAATTCCTAGATAGAAAGCAGTGTGTGTGACTCAGTTCACAGAGGCACTGCTGACATCAGCTGCAAAGCAGAAACCACCCAAACGCCCAGCAAGTGCTGAATGGGTGAGCAGAATGTGTGGGCACACTATCACACTATCTGGCCATGAAAACAAATGCTACAACCTGGATGAATGCTGACAACACCCTGGAAAGTGAAAGAAGATCCCATATGTTTAAGGCTATTTATGTAAATGTTCAGAATGAGCAGACAGAAAGGGACGGAAAGCACACGGCTGTCAGGGGAAAGGGGACTGGCTGCTGAGAGGACAGAAGTATTCTAAAATTAGCTATCAATGATGGCTCTAACTATAGTAAACATAAGCATACAAAAAAAAAATCCCACTGGTTTGTACATTTCAAGCCTAAATCTTGCAACAAAGTTGCTTATTTAAAAATAAGCCAAAGATGCAATCCTTATCCCTTAAAATGCAAAAAGTAGGCATGAGGGTCTTCTAAGTCATTTTCACACCACATCTAAATGTCACCTCATGCTTATTTCTCTCACACAGAGCTTGGCACCTGCGGCCTGTAGTGGGCCATGGATGGTGTTCCCCTGGCTGCCATCACGTCTCAGCTCGGGGCCACGGGGCAGAAGCAGCTATGGACTGTGTCCACGGATATGGGTATGATCCAATGCAAGTTCACCTCCAAACAAGAAGCATCTCGTAGGTGTGGAAGTGGTACGTGTAGTCTCTGCTACGCGGGGTCTGAGGCCAAGGAATGTGAAACTGGTCTAAGCCACCGTGAGACCCCAAAGAAAAGCCAAGGCTGCTTCAAAATGCCCACGAGGCAGCAGGTCCTTTGTGAAAAGCCACCCAGTACTACATAACCAACCGGCTTTTCCACTGTGCCAAGGCTGACATCACCTAAAAATCCATGCTGAGCCACAAGGAGAGCTTCCTGCTAGCTGCAGGGTCCACGAGACTGAAGTGAGCTCAGGCCATTTGTGTGCCACTTCCAGGCAGGCACTCAAGCTCCTCAGCCATGCTCCAGCGCCTAAGTGGTGAAAGTAATCTGGAGGGTACTTTGCTATTACTGCCCCTCCACATCACACACGTACTTGTTGATTTGAGCCAGAAACATTCCCTTCAGTGCATAAAATTCAGCCGTCATCTCTTTTGTGAAGTACTTTAGATTTGTAGACTCAATAACTTCAAGGCCCTGTTCAGGAGAAAATACAAAAGGAGAAAAAAGAAGTTTCTGAAATGTCTACTTAGTAACATAAAAACTTCATAAAAGTATTTACCTAGGTAATTGATATTGGAAGTTATTGATAAATCTACTTTGAAAACAGATTCACTTTCTCTGAACATTAACAGTATTGAAAATGAGTCACTAAATATCAAGGCATTCTCTCTTGTTTTCTTTTAGGTATTCCTCTGAACACAAACACAGCCAACTTAACTTACACCCTCAGGATTCTGCAGGCTTACACGTGAGAAGCACATGGCAGAAGACATACATCACACACACAATTCCACCCCAAGGTCCCGTGTCTCGCTTGGATAGCGCTGTTCTACTAGGTGCAGTGTGAGAGGTTCAAGGGCTCACCAGGACAGAGCACCCCCGGTGGCCGTGCCTGGGGCCCTACCTGCATGCACTCATTCTTGCCCATCACGCCTGCCAGCTGAAGGTAGCATTTCACTTGCTGCCGAATCTTCTGGAAGCAGTCCACGATAGGAACGGTTGGGATCGTATGAATACGACTTAAGATATCCAGCGCTACGTTGACGAGTCCTTGCTTCCGGGCAATCTTCCCGTACTGAATGATGGCCGAGGCAGAGGCATGGACCCCAAGCATAGCATTATTGGAACTCGGATCGTGCTGCGAACTATTTTCATAGGCGGTTACAATAGCTAGAGTGCAAAGAAGCGAGTGATCAGTCCACACCACCCAAGTTTCAGCCATACATAAGCTTCAAAAAACTGCAAAACCACCACGGCTTATGAAAACAGGAAGCTGTGACGAGCCCACATTACTTTCCTGTACAGTTGACGTCCTAAGCTCTCAAAAGCACAAACCAGCGTCCAGCACTAGCTACTACCCAGCTCACTGCACGACACAATCACAAAAGCGATCCTAAATACATCCGTGTCTGGAGGGTCTGGGGTGACCCAAGGGGCCAAGAATAGAGATGTGGAGAGCCCCGGGACCTGTGCTCCTTCTAACTAGCAAAAGGTGACAGAAAAAACCTCTCCCCTTCTTCCCCACATCATCTTTTCCCTCACCCTCACCATTACCACCACACCTGCCATGCCTTCTCCAAGAGAGAACATATGGGGGGCGGAGAGAAACACAACAAGGAAGACAGGAGACCAGCACAGCAGGGTGCCTGGGCAATTACATGATGAATGCATGCCGGACCAGGTCGGTTTACCCTGGTAATGGTGCTGCCGCCACATGAAGACGCTGCTCCAGTGGGACAAGTCGTCGGACACGATGGGCAGCCGGTTCCTCCAGGTCTTCACCACCGTCTTCATGTCGTGGAGGCTGTTGTTCCGCCCCAGGTTGGTGGGCTGCAGGCCTGCATTGATCTGGGCCGCTTCTTGAAGCTCGATGATCTGCTGGGCTGCCTGACGGGAGAAGCACAAGATTCCTTGAGCTGTAGAGAGGACGAGACACACACCGGAGGCCACCCGCAAGCTGGCCACGGGACCAGCGTACAATACAATTACACTGCTTCAGACTTGCCTGCTATGCACGCCCTGCTTGGGGTGCAGTGGTAGGAGACTGGGCAGGGGTGGGGGGGTTGGACTTGCTCTGTCTCCCTGCCTGCAGGCTCCACTTCCATCCCAAAGCCACACCAAACGCTTCCACACTCCAGAGCTCTTGGGGCTATTCCTAGGTTCTGAACACCCTTCCTTCCTTTTCTCCCCCCCCCTCCCTCTCCCTCTCTTCCTTTTGCCAGTCCTGGGGCTTGAACTCAGGGCTTGGGCACTGTCCTTGAGCTGGCAGCTCTACCACTTGAGCCACAGCACACTCCCGGCCTTTTCTGTGTCTGTAGTACTAAGGAATCAAACCCAGGGCTTCATATATGCTAGGTGAGCACTCTACCACTAGAGCACACTCTCAACCCTGAGCACATTTCTTTTAGATGGAAAATTTTAAATACGAGGTAGACCCATGATAAATCGTACAGCATGGAGACTATAATATTATTTGTAAACTACAAATACTTATGAAAAACAATATGACTCAGAAGAATATTTCTTATTTGGCTCTGGTGGCTCACGCCTGTCATCCTAGCTACTCAGGAAACAGATCTGAGGATCAAGGTTCTAAGCCAGCCTGGGCAGGAAAGGCTGTTAAGACTCTTATCTCCAAAAAAAAAAAAACAAAACAAAACAAAAAAAAACTACCCAGAAAGTGCCAAAAGTGGTGCTGTGGCTCGAGTGATGAGTGCTGGCTTTGAGCAAAAGCAATTCAGGAGCTGGGCGCTGATGGCTCATGCCTGTAATCCTAGCTACTCACTCAGGAGGCTGAGATCTAAGGATTGCGGTTCAAAGCCAGCCCAGGCAAACAAGTCCCCTCGAGACTCTTATTTTCAGTTAACCACTCAAAAACCAGAAATGGAGCTTTGGCTCAAAGTGTTAGAGCAGTAGTCTTGAGCAAAAGAAGCCCAGGCCCTCAGTTCAAGACCAGGGACTGGCCAAAACAAACAAAAGATTAGACAAGGCACCCTTGCACTTTTAGAGGAAAAAGTACTCTTAAGCAAAAGCTTTAGAATACAGTAGTTTAACAATAAAGATGAGAGCTACTACATACTTGAAAACTAAATACTACTTTTGGGTATACTCTCAAAAAAAAATCCTCAAAAGGAAATAGATACAACAGGAAATAGATACAAAGTAAAAACGCAAAAACAAGCCATCTCTCAGTAACTATCTAGTCCAAGCTCATTTATAAATTGCTACAGTGCTATGGATTGAATGTGGTTTTTCCTCTCCAGAACCCATGCTGGATTTGATCTCCACTGGGAGGGAAGATTGAGAGGTAGATGTGGTCCAACCACACTCACAGGGGACCTGGGGAAGGCCTCTGGGATAAGCTGGGCCACGGCGATCATGGGAGCAGCATTCTCTGGTTCTCAGAATCTTAGGGCTCTGCCAACAAGAAGCCTAACAGGAGGTGTGCTACAGCTCTTTTCTTTACCACATAGTAAGTGTGTGGTATTGTAACCAACAACAAGGAAAGGACTTATACATTATGATAGAAATCAATATACTGGATTAGCCTCAAATCACTGTGGACAAAGTATGACATGCAGGGTGACGGGGATGACACTGGTCTATCAGCTCACTGGTGACTGCACCTGCTCTACGCCACATACCAAAGGTAAGATAGGGCATAAGGCTGGCATGGGCTGGGTGTGCCTGCACGAGTGCATGTGCATGCAGGGACGTGAGGAGTTCTGCTGAGAGCAGTTCTGCTGAGAGCAGTGTCTTTGGGGCCTATGGGAAGAAGTCAACCTGAGGAAGGATTCAAGCAGCCCACAGGGGATGGAACCGGGCTACAACATGTGACCCACAAGACTCCTGGTTACTGGATGGAGTGGGCATCATATTGGTGATAGAAGTGGGTACCAAAGATGTCTTAAGTCACTAGGACCTTAAATACCCCAGAATTCCCCAAAATGAGACCCTGGTTT